>NC_142402.1:18907923-19061767 GCF_059441095.1 Idiotropiscis lumnitzeri
TAGAGAATTTTTAACATTTTTATTTATTCATTTGTTTTACAGCAGGATTACCGAATTTCATGTTGAACAAGTTTTGGGGATAATTTTCCAGGTGAATGAGTAACGGAGTGACTTTTGGGAGTGGTTGAAAAATTGTTGAGCATGTTGAGGCCACCAAAAATGTGATTGGGTGCGACAAATATTTTCTCATGGTATTTAATAACAACCAAAAGGTGTTGTTTTTTTTTTTTTTTGGAGGCGGTATTGCGTATCATCCCCCTTCCGAGCTGTCCATGCGGAACCCTTTCGGGCATCACCAGTGGGCGACGATTAACCCCCATTGCATGGCTTGCCTCCCTCTTTTACCCTTTCCGTCTGCCTCCAGATGAAGCGTTTAAACACCTCCACGGCTTTCCCTTGAGCTGCGGCGATTACTCCCTGACAGGTGGGGTAATAAGCAGTTTGACGGGGGAGAAGGGAGAGTGACCCCCCCTTGCCCCCCTCACTCTGATTTTTCTTAAAAAGAAGACCCCGGACAGGGTTCTCAGCTTGGCTTCTTGCAGAAATAAAGCTCCTTTAAGTGAGTCTGGGAGGAAACCCCCCTTGGGACGCTCCCACAAGGCCCCCCCCCCGTCTTCTTTTTCCCCTCCCCTCCGGTGAAGACATCCTTGGTGTTGCCGAGGAGGGACAGGAGCGCGGCAACCTTATTAATGAATGCGGCCCATTACCCGTCAGCCTGACTCCTCGACTGCTCCCAGAAGCCCCTGCAGTACGTGACTTCAAATGGCAGGATATTGACACGGAGAGAGCAAAGCGGCTCGGAGTCCATGTGTGAGTGTGCATGATGCGTGTGTGTGTGTGTGTGTGGCAGGAGGGAAGCAGACAGAAATTTTGCGTGCGCACCTCGCCGTGCACGTGCGTGCGCGGACCCCAAAGGAACGCGGCTCCTTGGATATAATGTAGGGCTCGTAACAGCTATTAGAGGGGAAAATAACGCCTCTGGGGAACAACTCCTACCCCCTCCACCACTATCACTGCATGTCCCAGCTTTGTCTGACACACACACACACACACACACACACACACACCCCCACACACCGCATTCCTACCTTTTCCTTAGACACGCCACTAGTTCCCTCACTGAGGGCTTTCTCAAGGACGGTGTTAAACGACTTCAGTGGCATCCATGCAGACTAACGGGAAATGTGTGTGTGTGTGGGGTGGGGAGGGGTAGGGGGGGGGTGACAGGGTTTTTTGAAAGATTGAAAATGAAACCGATAACGTCATCTCCACGAACGCTCGACTCGCCTATTGTGAGTGACGGAGAGTTAACGTTGACTCTCTGCGAGCTCAACACGAGTTCAAGAACGCGGTAGGAAATTAGACGTGGAATACGGATGGAGCAAAGAAAAAAGAAAAACCGTCCAGGCGGCAAGCAGGATGTCACTAATGGTGTCACACCAGAATGACTGCAATTTAGGATTAGATGGCCTCCATTAAGCCTTTTAGCGCTCATCTCAACGCCCTCCTTCGATGGCGTCCTATTCCCACGGAAGCTCGGCCGTTCACTCCTAACCTTAATCTCCTCCTCCACCCTTTCAACCACCTGCTGGAAGGTTCCATTCCCCCCCCAAAAAATAACAACCCAAAACATCCGAACTAAAATTCCACTTTGCTTCTATCACGGACGCGACATCAAGATGGGCAGTGCCGTCTTCTTCTTCTCTGCGTTCCCTGGGTGCTGCTGTTCAACCCCCACTTTCATGTGATTTCATCACCCCACAGCAACCTCCTCCAGGGCAAGAAGAAGAGGAGGAGGAGGAGGCAGAACACCCTGCAGCATGCAAACAGGTGCAACGTGTCCTACGGAATTTAAGGCTGAGGCTGGGAGCAAGATTTTTGGAGGGAAGCAGCCGGATGGGGAGTTGATTTACGATCACTCTTTACAATGTAGCCTGTTGCCGCGGCCTCCGCCGAGAGCGTCCGTTCTCTAGTGAGGCAAGCGAGGTGAGCGGCTTGCGTCAGCGCCGCAGAGGAAAGACCCGGACGGGCTTCTCTTCTGGCTTTCATCTGAGCGAGCCGCATTAGACACGAGCGCTTATTGTACGACATCACAGAGAGGGAAGATGTCGGGCTTAATCGCGGCTCGAACAATGTTTGATTAGTATCATGTTAATACCTGCAAAGCAGCTTGTGTCTTGCGCTCTTGCCTGCTGCGTTGCAGCATGTAACTTTAAAGACGAGCTTTAGCCAGTGGTTCGAAAGCAGAGTTCACGCAGGCAATCAGGTCTAGTGTCATCCGTTAAGTTGGAAAACAAAAAAAGTGTTGCAAATACAAATACAAGCAGTAACGAACGGGTCCTTGCGTTACTTTTTTTTCCCCCATCAACGAAAAGATCACCACATTTTGACACAATTTTCCACCTAAATTAGATTACATAATAATTTCTCTAGCGCAGCCGTTTCCAACCACCAGGTGGCGATAGACTTTGGCTGCACGCGTAACCCAGGTTAACATAGCCTTTCGATGCCGAGTCCCTCCCGGATAGCCGAGCTTTTCACCCTCTCTCTGAGGGAGAGCCCGGACACCCGGCGGAGGGAACTCATTTCGGCCGCTTGTATTCGACATCTTGTTCTTTCGGTCACGACCCACAGCTTACTTTATGGCATTTGGTTGTTTGTGGTGCGCTAGTTGGTCATCTCAAGTATACCACACACTACGAGGGCAGGGATCGTATGACATCTGACATTTAAAAGCCAGCTTATATATTAAATGACGGCATGCATGCTCCGTTTTTATTTAGCAGAGAGATGAATGTGCTGCACTGCATCTTGGATTATGCGCAAAAGTTCGACTTTAAAACCAAAAAAAAAAAAAAAAAAGAAAAGACAAGGGCGTTGCATCCGGGCTCGATCTTTAATGGCGTGTTGAACTCGGTCCAATATCGACTCTGAGCGTTCCCCACAGTAAACCTTCCCCGTCTTTGACCTCAGGCCAGGCTTACCGCCGGCCAACTTAGCCCGAGCGAGAACACAATCAAATAAATAAATAAATAAATAATTGAGCAGTTGGCATTCTCCACAGTCATCACTTATCGGGCCGCGGGGAGGGATGACCCGCCCAAAACACCCGCGTTGTGCCACAACCCGCCTGGTTTCCTTGGCAACAGACTGTCTTGTTTGAGGCGAAGTGCCCGGGGGAGCCGTGGCGGTACAGTAACAGCCGACAACAACCGCCGATCTCCGCGGCTTCCTTTTGTCATATTCCCACGGAATACTCGGGTATCTTTATCTTTTATTACAGCGCCAGTGTCGCGATTGAAATGGCGGCTAACAACTAAATGTTTCCGAGGGGGTAACCGGAGTCGGCAGACCAACCTTTTTTTTTGGGGGGGGGGGTTGCTTTGTTGTTGTGAATGATAGTCATTAGCCTGTCTTAGCAGACAATCGAATGGCGCTGGAATCTGGCCGCGCCGCGATCCCGCTGTTTGACTGAGGTAGCAAAACAAGTGCGCAACTGCTGTGTTATTATGGGGCCTCATTAAGTGAGGGGAAGGTGGGAGACGGGCGAGGGGAAGCGTCAGCGAGAGGGCCGGCTAGGGGAAGGAAAAGAAGAAAAGAGGAAACACAAGAGAGCGATACAAAGTGTATTTTGAGGTGATGGCAACACACACACACACACGCACGCAGATGCCTTTCCAGCCAAAATGAAGACTATGACTAAAGAAGCCAATTAAAGGCTTTCTTAGGGGAGCCATCTTGGGAGGGGGATGGGTCTTCCTGGGACATGAGCCCTGGGCAACATCCTCTAATTAGACAGAGCGAGGGGGGAGGATCTCTGCCTGTCACTGGGAGGGAGATGGGGTCCGTGGGGTTCCGCATGTCAGTCGCCGAAACAAAAACACAATTGCTCTCACATTTAACCACTTGAGCTTGGGACACGCTTTGAAAGGGGACGCCAGACCGACAACCTGCGCGCCGATCGATTCAACGGCAAAGCTCGAGAGCTCATTTGCAAGATCGTGTTTTCCCACCAAATTGGAGAGCCAATCATAAAACGAGCTTTTAATTGACTGACGATGGGCGTCATCCGGCACCCCTCTTCACAACTTGAGAGTTACATCACGCCGCTGTTGGAATTAGAGAGGGAATAATTGAGTGAATAGTTAAAAAGTCCGCGGCAACACTTTCTCCGCCTCATAATTCTGACGTTCGGGGGTCCGAATCTCAGCGATTCTTCCGTTATGGAATTTCTTGTTGTGCTTGGATGGCCTCCGAAATCTATTTTCAATAGCACTTGTCCTCATTCAAATAGTGACCTTGGAAGCAGATTACCAATTATTCGTAAATGCATCCATATATGCAGATGTGTACAAAAGTGGTGCGCCGGTGCGCATCAGCACCAGAAATTGAATATTGAGCTCTATTTCAAGCCCGTGACCGCACTTTTGCATTAATTTTTTAAACAAGCCATGCAACTCAATTTATGTAAAATATGAATTTGAATACCTTTTTTTTTTGTAAAACAGCCAATTGAATGGTTTCAATTAAATGCCAATATATAGCCCTGTAATAATTATATTTTTGGGATTGGGAAATAAAAACTGAAAACGGGAAAAAAAAAATGAAAACATTTATTCAAGACATCAAAATATATATTTTCGTACTGGCCTTACCCAGATGTGCCTTACATCTTGAAGTTCATCTAAAAAAATAAGCACCAAACAATCTGCTCATTGCAACATTTGTTTTGTGCACCCCGACATTCATTTGTTAAAAAACATCAACTCACTGCCGACAGGAAAGTAGAACCTACGATGCTTTTACTGAGAAGCACAAGTACATTTTAGTTGTTGATTTCTCACAGTTGTTGGAGAAGTCAAGTCAGAAAGTAAAGACGACATGTTTGCACAAGAGATGCGTCGACGGATCGGGGCACGGCGCGCCGCGCATCTCCTCTTTGTTTGGATTTAACTTTCCCTGGTGGCGCAACACAGGAAAGAGAAAAGAGCTCAAAGGCTTCTGGGAGTTTTTTGTCATGTCTCCCCGCAGACAACGTGCTTGCGTGCACATATCAGACCCTGGGAGAGACCGCCACAAAGACAAACACACACACGCGCACACACACACGCAAGCACGCTGAGTGGGAGAAAATCCTCCCAGGATGGCGAGGTCTGTCATGCTGTCTAATTCTGATGCACCTCCACAACAAGAAACGCCACAATGGTGACACATCACTCGCCATCTGAGGATGCATACGTCCCCGTTTACTGTAATGCCGGATTCAGTTCTGTAGATAATTAGAAATAAGCTTAAATATTAATGACGGCTCCTCACAAGTTGCACCCTTTTTTTTTTCCCTCCCCACTTCTCATTCATTGCTCCTTTATTGTTGTTGTTTTTTCAGCATGTAACATTTTGAAACAGTGACAGTATGCGAAGCACCTGGGGTGACGGAGACGAAAACAAGTTGTCATATTAAAAAAAAAAAGGGGGGGGGGCGTACGTATGTAACTTTCAAACACGTGAAGAGCTGTCACACGTGGCAGATCAAGGTATTTACAGAAAATGTGCTGTTAGAAAGACGCTTAGGGACAAACACGGAGAGCTTTGCTTTACGTTTGGGACACGGGGCATTTGGGGGGAATGTTTTGAAATCCATATTTGTATTTAAAAAAAAAAAGTTTGAAGAGTGCATTAAATGAAAAAAAAAATAGACTATGTATTGATGGGCACCACTAAAAAGAAGATATTAAGAAGGAATTTTCTGAGATTAAGGTCATATTTTAAAAAAAATAATGACTATTTTCATACGATTACGACTGAGCAAAATGCTAACTTTATGAATGTCAGATGATTAGAGTTGGGGGTATATTGTGCATTTTCATCATGACACCTTTGTGATTTTAATATTATATTATCATGATTTCTTTCTAATATTTTTGGCTTTATTTCCATGACGTCATGTCTTTTGGGGAAAAAGTGCATATTTGTATGTTTTTATTATACTGCCGCCTGGTGGCCAATGTGCGCATGCCACGAGGAGCACAATATAAGGTTGGAACGGATTAAAGGAATTTCCATTCATTTCAATGGGAAAAGATGATTTGAAAAATTCACATTCAACAAATTAAACTCAAGGAATCATTGCATATTTTCTCGTTTTTCTCTTTAAAAAATGTTTTTTTTCCCGTTTGATTGTGTATGTACTCTTATTCTAATATCACAATCCTTTCGATTTTTTTTTCATTTTTTAATCACACGTGGCATGGACTTGCTCTCACGCTTTTTTTTTCTTTTCTGGCCGTCCATTTCCTCAATTTCGGTGCTTGGCGGACGCCGCGTGGCTGTTTACGCTGACCCGGTGACCGCCAAGCCAATAAATACGCTTAATTAAAACGCTGGAATTGGTCACAGCGTGGCAATCACTGGCATCACGCGGGGAGAGGAGACTCTCATTTGAGCGGAATGTGATGCAGATGTGCGCTCGTCACTTATTAAGGATGTCGGAATTGTCTATGAAAGGATCCTTTTGGAAGCTACTCCAATTAAGCTACGATTCCTGCCGGCGGGAAGCCACAAAGCCACCCAAATCCATTTTTTTTTGTGTTAAAAAGTGCTTTATGGATGAAATTTGATTGAATTGATAATTTATCAATTAACTCTCTCGTTACGGGGATGTTTTGCTAGTCAAGTTGGCAGGAATAAGTTTTGCTCTGACCAAACCGACGGAGGCACGCTGAAGTCTTTGGGAGCCAATTCAGGTTGTAAATGTAGGTCAAGTGCTTTTAGGCTTGCAGAGAACGCTAAGTGTTTGTCATAGCACCAAGACTGACTTGTGAGAGGCGGTGTGGTGCCAACGGGCATCCAGACTGATGGAAAATAGAAAGTAGCAGTAGGTCAAGGCATACACAAGCTAACTCAACGTGCTTCACACAGTTACAAAACAAAATGTAAAGGCAAATTAATCGGAACAGAAGATCGCAGAAGTATTAGCAGAAGAAGCTGCGCTAACAGTTAGCTCATGGTCTAACTCCTTTTCAACTTTTCGCCTCGCCTTTTTTTTACTGTAATGAATGACTTGTGAGAAACAGACATCCAACACAAATCAGTTACAAACCACAAAGTACTGATTTTGCAAATGATATGACAAGTCAAATTTTGGCGTCGATCTTTTTTCTTTTTTTTTGTTTTGGGAAGTCAAAATTTTGTTCTTGAAAAATTACAATTTTTTATCTTCATTCAAAATAAGTACTTGTAGGATTACAATTTTACTATTAAAAAAAGAGAGATTGTGACATTATTACTTGGTTCTAGAAAAATTATATGACCATATCTATTGTAGAGACTGTGACAAATCATCGGCTGATATATCTACATATTTTTCCCCTAAAAAAAACAAAAACTAAAAAACAATTTTACAAATAAAAATTCAAGTAAAATTATGATTTTGTTCATGTAAGATTGCCTTTTTCATATTGGATCACGCCCTATTTGTAAAATTGTGTTTCTTATTCAAAACATGTCTTTGCTATTGTGAGATTAGGATTTATCGAAAAAATATATAATTTATTCTGCTAAAATTATGATGCGACTGTCAGAAAATTATACGAGTACAACTACTCCAGATATGAAGAACTAATCGCGTCAGATTATGACTCTCAATAAAGAAACTGACATTGTTTACTCAAATATTAATTTCATTAATTTTAATTTCAATAGATTCCGACTTTACAACTTTTCATTTGCAACTTTTTCTTGTAAAACAAACAAAAAAAATGTGACTGATTTTCTTGCGAAGGTTTGAGTTCTTCCAAAAGAAGACTGCAGTTAAAGGCGCCTTTGAGCCGGTCCAGTCTTGAACCGCAACCGCCAAAATCGAGACAGAGAACCACCCCCCCCCCCTTCGCTTTCTTCTGCGACGCCGCATTACTGCGGAATCCAAATTTAAACCGACTCTCGCCGAGATGTCAGATTTAAGCTGCGGCTAATAGGGCGCGTCCATCAGTTAATGAATCTGCCTAATTAATCCGGGCCGAGCGAGCGGCATTGCGGACGAAGTTTGTTATCGGGTCTTGCGTTGCAGTGCGGCTTTCGCAATCACTCCGGGGATTTTTTATTTTGTCTCGAAAGAGGAGGAGGGAGTTGCATTCACCAAAAGACAAGCGTGAGATTCCATCGCGGCGTGGATGCATCTCGATGAGGGTCGGCGAGTGCTTGCCCTCCCCATCAGCACCTCATAAAATATCTAGACTTTTGCTCTATATTTTAATGGGGGGGGGGGGCTCGCCTCTGGAGAGCTGTGGAAAGAATGCCGGTGCACGCATCTGACTTGTATTGTTTTGTCTGTGAAGGGAAGGAGATTATTCTCCTTTGGAATGTGGATTCCGGGGCACAGTGGCCCAGGAGTCAGTCAATCTGACCAGTCTGAGGGGGGCCGCCGGGCGGGGGGTCCTCGGAGGGCTGATTAGACGGATGCACTCCCATCATCCATCTCGACAGGCTGGCGAAAATTGGCTAGCCCCCTTGCAGGGTAGAGTTCACCAGTCGGGGGGCGAGCGGGGGAGGAGGAGGAGGAAGAAGAAGAGGCTGCGAGGAGCCGCACGCTGGATACCTGTCACAGCCTTTGGTCTGTTCCAGGATCTCGGCAGCAAATTAATAAAATATCCTTCCTGCTCGGCTTTACCTGCTGCCACGACTCGACGTGCCGGCCGCCCCCCCCTTGACCACTGCAACTACGGCGAGAGACGAGGAGCCAAAGTGTCGGGGAGAAAAGTGCAAAGAGGAGACGCGGCAAACACCGGGAGCTTCCACTTCGCGCGCTGCTGGAAGACGGTCCGACTTCACACGGACTGACAAAGGAGCAGCGTGTGTCGGGGAGACTTGGACAACTTGGACAACTCACAACTTGAACCATTTGCTCTATGCCAAAGAGTATGATGGCCAAGTAAAATAAAATAAAAATTAAAAAAAAAAATCTACATACATACTTGTTTCTTTTTTTTAAATTTATTTCCAATTAGTTGACTATTTTTTCATCCACTGGAATTTCACACAAACGAAAGCGTAACCCGGCTAAAATGTCCACGCGAAGCATTTTGTAAAAGGGCTCAGCAGATGCAAAGGCTTCCTCCACAACGCAACAACTAACAACTCAAGGCATTAACAAGGCTACCGTTCAAAAGTTAGACCTTCAAAATAAGCATACCGTATAATGACAGAAAAATCACGTTCTTTGGCTCTTTTACAGACTTGAAAAACAAGTTTCGAAAAATAAGTACTTCTTTAAAAATATATATATTTGTGTAAAAGTACAACTTTATTCTCAAAAATTAGTATTTTTTTTCATTTTTAGTCTGGCAATATTGTGCTTTTTCTTTTATTAAAAAAAAAAACACCTTACAGTGTGATAGTCAAGATTTAATTTATTCAAGGTGACCCTATAACTCCTTCATGATGTTATTCTCTTGAGATATTTTTTAAAATTCAAAAATATTCCTTTTATTTATTTTTTTTAAGATTGATCTTACTTTTTTTGTCCTACTTAACTTTCATACTCACTCGTATCATAAAAAACAAGTTTTCTTATGACTAATATTGATTGAAAAAAAAACAACTTTTTTCATAACAGCACCAATATTTCTTTCTGCTGCTGCATTTTAGTGCACAGCCAGCATGTCGCTTGCATTCTTCTATAGGTGCTGTTTGTGATGAACTCACTTGGGAGGTTCCCGAGCACAGGTTGACTCTAATGATCATCTTCGCCCTCCCCAAACTCACTCCTGCTTTCACAACAAAGTGCCACAGGTCTGTCATGTTGTGCTCTGATCTCCTTGCACAAAGTGTAAAACTCCGCGATCATACGCGGAACAGCACCTCGGGGACACGGAGCACGTCAAATCACCCTCGTTCTTCTAAGGCCGATCTGTTTTTCTTCCGCACTGTCTTGTCCGACTGTGTGCAGCGTCCTGATTTCTATTTTGATCAAGTCCGGTGACCGCTGTGTGGTAGTGCGTTATTCCCCCGCTATAGCGCAGATATTTAAGATCGAAAACTGAGGGACAGCAAATACAATGAAAACAGCAGGGGCCCCAGAATTGAACCCTGTGGAACACCATAAGACAGTGAATGCGACTCACAGCAACCAAGGCTCACACAAAAACTCCTGCCTGTCAAATAAGCTCTAAACCATGAACTGATGAAGATTAAATAATTTCTGTCTGCCCAGCCACGACATTTCACATCATTTTGTGCTGCCGCATCTTGCTGTTCGTGCCTGGGCAAGTCAAATGTATGTGTTAGTGCCAGGATCCGCTTTCATTGGCTGAGAAAAAAGCCAGCTGTGTTCACCCCCACAACGGTGCAAACGCCCTCATCTATCAGCAAAGTACCACAAGAAAGAAAACTTAACAATTATATTTCGAACGCATGTACCAGTGATATTGTTGGAAAGAATCCAGGTTCGGTGTTAGTTTGATTCGTGCTTACAGAAGTCAAATGACCATCAGATAATGATCCCATTCACCTTCCTCCTGGCAGACTCACAAACTGGCCGTCCATGCATAAGTGTGCAAGGTGCATCCTCTGGCTACCTGCTAATCCCGCATTCAGGAAGCCGCGTTTGGAGACTCGCACCTCATTTGTTTCTTTTTACCCTCGCTGGCAAATTAAGGGAAAACGCCAGTGATTAGAGCAGAACAAGGTGCTTTATGGAGTAAGATTTTAATGATTCATCTTCAAACGCTAATAAAAAAATGATGCCATGTGCACTATGGAGAATCCCCCGAACACACACACACACACACACACACACACACAATGCACACGCCACTC
Source organism: Idiotropiscis lumnitzeri (assembly GCF_059441095.1). NCBI lineage: Eukaryota > Metazoa > Chordata > Actinopteri > Syngnathiformes > Syngnathidae > Idiotropiscis > Idiotropiscis lumnitzeri. The sequence continues at coordinate 18,918,736 of NC_142402.1, forward strand.
GTGTAATAAAATAATAAGGCCGGTTTCATTTTTTTTTCACACTCCCCGAGGAGAAAAGAAGGGAAAAAAGATTGCCAGAAAATGGATTATCTCGCTAACGCTACGAGTTCACAAGTCCAACTAGTAACTTTGTTGAAGGGCAGATTTGCCCCCGACTCTCCCCCCACCACCACCCCTAACACCCCCTGGAGGAAAACACGCATATTTGGCCAAGAGGCCTCCTCTGCGATTACAAAGGCGAGATGCAGCCGTTCTGACTCGCCCCATCCGTGTTTTTGCCTCAGCGCTGCGCGTAATTACCGCTTCAAAAACCAGCATTCGGCTAATCCCTTAATTCCAGATATTTTACTGCTCTGCCAGTCTAATAAGCAAATCAAATCATATCTGGGAATCACAAATGAGTTTTCCAACGGACTGAAGTCATTCCTTCCCCCTATCCGCAGCCCGAGCGTTAAGGAGGGGCGGGGGGGATAGCCGGGGCGTTTGTAGTAACGCGGCTCACCTGTAATTCCGTCTGGAAGAAGAACTTCTGAGGACACTGCGAGCAGTCGTAGATTTTATCCTCTTGGCCGTGAGCGGAGAAGATGTGCTGCTGAAGCTTGTTGGCTTGCACGAACACTGCGGAAGAAGAGGAAGAGGCATTAAGATTCGCTGTATGCAATCAGCGTGCAGCCCATCTTCGAAAACGACGCCTCCACTTTGCGTAAATTAGAGCGGGAGCCGGCGTAATTGCGGCTGCCTGAATGGAAATAAATGGAATAAAGAGAACATGTCAATGACGGAATGACAATGGGCGATATAACGACTGTCATGGGGTATAATTGACAAACAACAATTGATGTGTTATCGGTGATCAAATTTAAATGAATGATGCTCTTAGCAAACAAGGAGGAAAGCGAGTTTGTAAAATGATTATTGCATCTTAGAAAAAGTGTCATGTCATGATTTTTCTTTTCCATTTTCAAAATGCAACTTTTTTTGGATACCTCTTGGAGAAAAACAACTTTTTCCTCAAGGGAATTAATACTTATAAAAATAAAGTTTTTTTTTCAGTGCCATCTTTAACTGAACTATACTGACATTTTTGTGAAAAAAAAAAATCTGCCAATATTCTTGAAAAAAAATCTTACTTTATTCTTGTAACATTACCACTTTTGTGCTTGAAAATTATTTTTGTTTTTTTTCAGCAGGATTGTGATCTAAGCTTATGATCACTCATTGGTCTGCACGAACACTGGCAAATCGGAATACGGTGTACGTTGCTAAAAACATTCCTGCTACAAAATTGGCACCATAATTAGATTTAGCTGAATGGAAATTAAAGAGAATATGTCAAATGGCAAGGAAAATGACTTCATTACAAACAAATAAGCGCGGCTTCTGCATTGCAACAACCTTGTTATTGGATACAATGAAAAAAAAACAAAAAAAACAATCGCAAAGCTATCAAGAATGCTACAGCGGTCAAAACCACGGCATGAGCGTTCCCAAATGCATATTGTGTGTCGGGAATAATAACGCTCCTTATTTAGCACCACGGTGGGAACAACAAGGCGGAAAATAAACAAGCGCAAAAATTGGCATGGCTTCAAGTGCAAAACATGGCCTCCATTAGTCAACATGGCTAATTATATTGACAATATAAATATTCATGGTGTTGCACGCGCTACTTATTCATGCCGCCATCATATAAACCCACCGACACACAAAACGCACACACACATTTTATATATATATATTTTTTATAATATATATATATATATATTTTTTTTTTTAATTAAGCCATAGTCCACACCACACCAGCAGAGCAAAGGGGGATGGCAGCGTTGCGGGTGCTGAGTGGATGTGCCTTGAATGCGTGGGTGTGTTTCAGCGTCCTCCGAGGAGCACTTCAAACGTGTCGTTTGTTATCCCGGACCCCTGTGCTTTAACGACGGCCGTCCAATCTCAAAGGACTGTGCTATGGCTAAAAAAAAAAAAAAATTTGCAAGCGGGGTCCTTCATTTGAATTTCTTACAGCTGAAAATAACTTTTCTTCTAATAAATGCACTGTGTAGCCACGCGGAGAGGGAGGAAGGTGTAGGGGGGGGGGGGCGGCGAAGTGAGGCGGAAGGCGGCGGCGGGGGTCACGGCGGCCCCCTCGGCACGGCTGTGCCACATTCACACGCCCCGCTTTGAACTCACCTGGACTAAGAGCCACACTGAACAGAAAAAAATAAAGGGGCTATGAAATGAAAGAAGTATGAGAATAAAGTTGTACAAAGATATTGAGTGGAAATGTTCTTCTTGACCAGTAGAGGGCGGCGCACAACTTACTCTGGCAATTTCAAAGAACAAGACGACGACAACAGACAAAGAACAAAAGGACAGCAGAGTTGAAAATAATTTCTTATCATCCTCTGTAATCCTGATTTTTAACACTACAGAAAGTTTTTTAGTTCCAAACAAAAAACACCCGGCATTGTTTATCATCCAGGAAACTTGAACTGTTCAATTGCATGAGGAATGCTATGTTGCCTTAATTCAGCAGGAAAAATAAACCTTAGTCATGCAATGAATCATAACAACAACAACAACGTTTTCCAGACACTATCATTATCGCAGCACAATGAGCATCAATGTTTGATTTAACAGGTGGCTGGTGCAAGAAAGTCCTGCAAACATCGTTTGTCCGCATGGCAACAGTGACACCGAGAGACAAAACGTTGGGATTATTTCTTACAGTTATGTTTTTGTGTGCATATGCTCTAGAGCAGCAGGTCAGCGCAGCTGCAGGAAGCGCTCATTATGTCTTTGGCTAGCAGAGGAACAAGTCGATACAGCGAAAATAAAAATGGATCCCAGACATGGGGGGGCCTTCAAACACAAAATGGTGATGACCAAAGTCAGCCGCGTCACAACCTTGACGTGTGCAACTCAACACGCGACTCAGGACTGGAAAATACTTGGTAATGCAATTTTTTTTATCCTTGATGTGGTATGCTTTGGATCACGAGATTTGACTTTCATGTTTTCTTCTTGCTAGGTGGGGTAAAAAAAACTGTCACGTTTCCTGGTTTGCGTCAATAATCTAAAAATAACTTGACAGTGGCTACAACGTGCCATAACGTGCCATGTTGAAGCCAGGATGTGGTATGCTTTGGATCCTTTGCTGTAATATATTTGTACAACCGCATCCCAAAGAAGCGAGCCACTGTGTCTCGCTGCTTGCGGCGAGAAAGCGAGAGAAAGACAACTTAGTGGAGTCGGTGGACCGTCAGGACTGACGGGGCTGCGGGGGCCCAAGGTCTCCTCGCTGTGGGGGATATTAAGCCCTCTGATTGGCTCTCAGGGGCCACCCATGGCAGACATGTCCTACTCGACAGGCCCCAGTTCATCTTTATTTTGGCAGGGTGGTGCTCTCTGCAGGCTGCACTGCACCAATACTAAGTTGTTTGCGCACGCAGGGATACCAAGTTAACAACGCACACTTTTTCGCCCTGCTTTTAATTTATTTATTCTTCGAACTGACATGTTTTTTTTTTTACGCTTAATAACGAATGCGGAGGCTGTTTTTTTTGCTCTCTTGAATGAAAAGGACCATTCAAGGACGGCACAAAACTGATGAACAAGAAATCAATATGCAACAACTATGTACATTTTTCACAAAAATCTTTTTTCCTCCAACCCCCCCCCCCACACACGTTGCCAAAAAGCATATTAAATTCTTATCAGCATTTTTTTTTTTAATATTCACTTAATTTTTAATCATGAGCCAGAGTGTGCTGGCAGGCTACTTCCTGGTAACATTTCTATTTGGGATTTAAATGCATTTTGGGAACAATATTCATGTTACTGGTATATTACAATTGAAGTGAAAACAACCTGCAGTTGAAAAATCCACAAAAAAAAAAGAATGCTACGGAGATGTCGCTCCCAAGAGCATAAACATGAACTCTCACAATATTGCGGACCGATTATTTGAGGTCGGAGGCTATGAAAAAGCTTATTGTCAAATTAAAAAGAACATCTTGGCCATTTGTGATGAGACTCTACACAAATTCCTAAGAGGGACTCATTTTTGCGTCTTGATAGGTGATGCTGTTTTAGCTAGCAATGCACTTCAAACATACTCACAACTCACCCGCCACCCGAATGAGGACAACGTTACAAAAAAATACAATGGATGGGGTGAAAAGAGGAGGGGGGGGCGGTCATAATTTGAGGAAATACGGTAATTAAACCACTCGCGCCTTGCGGAGCATGTCGGATTTTTTCAAGCGCACACAGACAGACGTACGCACGCACGCAAGTGTGCTACTTTCATCAGGCAGACTTTCTTCTGTTTTGTTTGTCTTTAGCGCATATTCCCAATCACAATTTCCACGGCAGGCCTGCCTGCCTGCTTTTCTGGCTGCGGCTCCTAAGGGTGCAGGCAGACACTTCTAGCTGCAGGCTCCCCCACTTCTGAAACCTGTCAAATGTGTCCTGGGAGAGTCAGCCTCCCTCTCATCATCCAGGGGCTTGTGGACCTCACTCTCTCTCTCTCTTCCTCCATTTACCCTTCCTTCCCTCCACCTCCTCATCCCCCCTCATCCACACTTTCATCTCACATCCAAACTTGCCGGTTGCAACCTTCTCAGCCTCCTCCCAAGTTTTTCTGGTCTCCTTTTTCTCCTCTAGTTTGTCTCCCTTAGTCTACGACTTACTTTGACTCACACGTTCCCGCCAGTCACTTTTTTTGGGGTGAGATTTGTCCTCTTTTTGTCCCCTGCGGTGGTGATAGACAGGCGCGTCAAAGAATGAGAGCCCGATTGGACCTCCCACCAAGTCGCATGAAGTGTCTCAAAAATATGCAACTAAAGTAGAAAAGACGCTTGGGCATTTCACAATAGACCAAATTTTCTAAAATATTTTAATTCCGCACTTGATGGGTGTCACAACAACAGCAAATTGCAAACAAGCAATTCAAGCAATTTGGTTTTCAGGCGCCGCCGTCTACTCTGTGACCACTGTCCTGGGGGTATGCATCTCCCCCTCCTTGCCTCCACCTCTCAGCGCCACCCCGCCCGGTGCACCGTAATCGATACGGATACGGACGCGGAGGGGGCAGTCCATCAAAGGCAATGGAGGAAAATGAAGGCTCGGATGAAGCAGGCATGCTCTGTATATTAAACGCTCACGTCACGAGTCAGGGAAGGATGGGCACATATCAATACGGGCTCCTGCTAAAAAGAGAGATCACGCTAAACTTGTGAGTTAGGAGCAGAGGATGGTGGATGAAGAGGAAGAGTATTATAGTGGTGAATTTTTCATTCAAATAAGTTTTTATTTTCCTTTGAATTTTGTTTCATTTTTTTGATTTTTTAATGCTTCGTTTCAGTGGAGTTTATTAGTTTTAGAATTAGCTTTAGTTTTTTTTAAATTTGTATTTGTTGAGCGCAAGATAAACAACAGGTCAGTAAATACAGTTCTCAAATGTACGTTTGACATTACAATAAAAATTTAAAACAAACCTCAAAAGCTCATGTATGGAATTAATGGACAACGACGTAAATTCTGGAAATTTTCACTTATCTTCATAAACATAACATGCAGGTTTTGTTTGTTTTGGTTGGTTTAAAAGCATTTTTTTTTTTCAACTTTAATTTGAGTTATTTCGCGAGTTTTAGCTAACTACAATAACCTTGATGAAGTCATAAAAAGGGAAGCTTATGGTGTTAATTGACGTCACAAGTGTGTTGGGCAAAGACAAGGAAATGAGCAGAGAACTTCCAAAGTGCAAAAAGAAGACGAAAGAGCTGAGGCGGAGAAATAACAGTGAAGAGCCCAAGTTAACGACTTTGCAGATTTCATTATGGAGATAGTTAACCCTGTTGACACTGAAGGAGGGCGCTCTCCTCTCGAGAGGAGCGCGCTCCTTCCACCTCCACGCACAGAGACAGATGAGATCATTACAGCTATCAGCGCCACTGCCATCCACAATTAGCACATGTCCTTTTCCTCCCCCCCCCCACCGACCCCCTCACAAACACCACCTACTCTTCGTCTGCTCGCCTTGTGATGTCGTCCTCCCCCACACCCGACACTTCCCGAGACCCCGATAGCAGAAGCCATTTGGACTAAATCAGGAGGCGCATGCAGCAGAACCGCTCTCCGCTTTTTGTCCAACCACCTGCTCTGACCTTTCCCAACTCATTTGGAGCCCATTTACATTTTAACGCTCACCAGCGAGACGGCGTGGAGATGCGATGTTTATTGGAAATGGAAATGCATCTGGATTGTTTAGATGTCAAAACATGTTTGTGGATGCAAACCAGCAGACGCTTGGAAATCAATGTGGCTACCCAAAAAGTGCACGAAACAAAGTTTGCATTGGAAAGTTGTCCGTAACTTCACTTGAGTTGAACAAGAATTGTGTTTTGATATATTTCGCGAAACCTTGACTGTGGATGATATGTCCTCAATCCTGTTCCTCGAGGGCCGTGTCCTACCTGTTTTCCATCTCACCGTGCTTCAACACACCTGATTGAAATGATCGGATAATCAGCACGGTCTGCAGAAGCGAGATAATCGTTCTGATCATTTGAATCAGGTGTGTTGAAGCAGGGAGAGATGGAAAACAGGCACAGGACACCGACCCTCGAGGAACAGGATGGAAGACCCGTGTTTTAGGGTTCGCATTAAGATCAAACTGTAACTGCGTTCTTTAAGAGTTCTCTGAGAGAAGTACGACACACACCTGTGAAGCAGACAGGACACTTGAAGGTTCCGCCCATGCCTTCGAAGCTGTGCTCGATCAGATGGCATTGAAGCTTGGCCGGCGAGTCGAACGACTGACTGCACAGTTTGCATTCGTGGTTCAAGCCCTCCTCTGCAAGACAACAAAGCAAATATGATAAGAACAAGCGAGAAAAAAAGGGAAAAAAAAAGAATGAAGGCCTCACAACCTGATCTTATATAAAATAAATAATAACATAAGTAAAAATAAATAATATAAAATGCACCATATATGGTCAAATCGCTTCACAATCAGAATCAGAATGCGCTTTATTGCCATTGAACTCAGTGTACGAGATTGGAGAGCTCCCCTCTTCAGTGCAATATAACAAAAAAATTAATTAAATATATTAATTAAATACAATTAAATATGAAATTAAATAAAGAAAAAAAATAAAGAAAACACATTATGTTGACGTTACAATAAAACTGGGTTATAAAAAAATCCGGCATTGTGAACAAGTCACACAAGTAAAATGATCAATTTATTAACGATGCTTTTTAATGAGCGCCTTAAAGAAACCGATTAACCAACTCGAAGGTTGTATCACCTCATTTCAAAATTCACAATTCATCTCATGCAAACCCCCGTTCCAACATGGACGACATCTCAACCCAGTAAAGCACAGATGCACCATTGATCCTCGCAGCTTTGACACATTGGAATACATCAATTTGCCACTCGTCTTAAATCATTTAGACAAACTGCGAACATTCATTTTCCAGCACAAAAAAAAAATCTTGCCGAGTCAGCCTTGTGCCGAACGACCCATCTCCAGCATGTCGATAAAAGGCCTATATTGCCTGCTAAGGGGCAAGACTACTTCTCGATTAAACTCCCGCTGGTCAGCCATTGCTACAGGAAGGACAAATATAACATGAACACGCTTTCGGTTTTATCCAAGGTCTTACCAGCACATGACGCCAGGAAAACGAAGACACTTTGGATGTTAAGTAAATGAAAACCGATTCTCACCATCGAGAAATAACTGTGCGTTTTAGTTAGTGTAACTCAGTGCTCAGTTATTTCTGTTACCTCCCCCAGCGAGAAGAAAATATTTTGCGGGCCACCACCCACTCTCCGCCGCAACTACAAATAATAGCATTTTCGTGGCAAAACAAATCCTACACCGCAGAGTTAATACTCGCTGCGCACAACGGGCAAGGAGAGCGCCACTGACAACTACTGGAGTGGGGGTACAATTACACTTTATTGTAGTACGGCGGAAAAAAGCATGTTCCCGAAAATTACAATAGGATGATCTTCATCCAGTTTCTTTATTTCTCTGTGAATAAAGGTCAAATCTTGATTACAGTAAACTAAATATATGCATGTTGTGGGGATAACTCTGCTTGAATTTAGGGCTGCCGAATTTTGGATCAGAGGTTCAGGGGCGGAGCTTCCAGCCAGTCAATACAATACAATACAACTTTATTTATACAGCGCATTTCACAACAGCTGGAGAACAGCGACAGTCTCATATTGAGTTGAAACGCTAAAGATACATTTGGTAGTTTTGTGCATTTTGGCGCACATGCACTCATTCCTCTCGTCGTTATAATATAAAACTCGTCAGTAGCACCTTAGCTTTAAAATGGCTAACAGCTAGCTTCTCTCATTCCGCTTCAAACAGATGACGATTGCGTTGTCTCTGACCACTCGAAACAGTTCCTATCACGATAAAATGTCGGCTAACAGCCACTTACCAACATAAACAGATCAATTGCGAAGCTTGACATGACGAGCTAGGTTGCTAAGCGATTACGCCGCTACATCAAAGTTGGCCAATCACAGTGTGGAATGGGTGAAAAAAAAAGTGTTGTTTGCTGCAGCCTGCGCGTTTGACAGATGAGCTAGCGCAGCCTAAATATAGGTCGGAGTGGAGCAGCCGGCATCAGCCGAAGAGGAAGAAGAAGAGGCGGAGGAGGGTCGTGCCAGTTTATCCAGCGAGTCAGCACGAGAACGTCTGCCCTCTTTGATCATCATTCACTTGCCTTGTGTGTGTGTGTGTGTGTGTGTTGGGGAGTACGCTGAGGTCAAGCGTGCTGCAGAGTTCAATCATCTATGCCGCCGCCATATGCGCAGCCCCTCGCTTGACCCCGGCGCACAACGCGCTCCCGTCGGACCTGCTGCCCTGCTTCATTATGCAGAAACCTCCGCACCTGCCCGACTGACCCGTGGACGTGTGTGTGTGTGTGTGTGTGTGTGTGTGTGTGGGTGTGTCGGTGTGCGTGGGCGTGTGTTTTGGAGCAGGTGCATCCCGGCAAAGTTGCAAGAATGCGGCAAAGAATGCAACGTCTTTTCGGGCAAACGTCACAATGTTGTGTTTCGCGCCTGTGAACGAATCCAACAGCGGACGGAAGTATTGTTTCCGCAGGCCCTTCCATTTGTTGGTTTATTTTTAAAAAGGCTTATGTAATTTGTATTACATAAAAAAATGAATAAATAAATAAACAGCTGGGTGCTGTTGTTTTATAGCCAACAAACGGTGTTTGAAATACCACCACTATGATTTTAATCAATCAGTCACTTCCTGTTCGTCCCTCATGGCACCAACGGTTGCATGACGGTGGCACTGCGCAGACTCAACATACAGTCCCAAGTCCACATTGGGGAGGGGGGTGGTTGTCAGCATCTTCCTCCCATTCTCTGTTTGGGAGTCCCCAGAGTGTGGCAGGCTGCCATCGCCGTGTCCCTGCGCACTGCTAAGAAAATACTTCAGATGACGACTTCTCCCGGGCCGGCGGCATCTAAGCATCTCTGACACCAGAAAAGTAAGCCCATCTGCATATCCGCAGGGCCTCACCTTCCTGGGGCTCATGCTTTATGTATTTCACAGCTCCTTAAAACACAAACGGCTAATATCCCTCCTATGCGAGGGGGGGGGGGGGCGAGAAGTGGGAGAAGAGAAAGAAAGAATGGTCTTTATTCCTCCTTGCTGTTTACTTTTTTTCATCCAGGCTGAAGTTCATGTGCCGTTGAAGGTTGTTTTGGGAGTTGGAGCTCGCCGCTCTCGGGCTTGCATGCTTTAGTAAATCCTTTATGTAACAGGACAGGAGTTGCTGCATCGTCAATTCTGGAAGGCTAACACGGAAGTGGAAGCCTTCTGTGAATTCAATAGACATGTCTTTATTTTGCTTGGGAGCCGATCAACTGACAGTGAGTAAAGAAGACCAAAGTAACTAAAGATGTTCCAGTTAATAATTAAGTACACGCAGCGCAATTAATTAAAGACTCTCATATGGTTCCAACACCACAGATCAGGCCACCGTTGCTCTACTGAGCTCATTCGGATGAGGGGCGCTTTGAGTTGGACGATTCTCATTTATAAACCCGAAACGCAAACATGCTAATTAAAACGCTAGCCACCTAGCCAAACCGCTAACCTGAGCACAATGAACAAAAATTTCAATCAAAATCCCAACTTGAACAAAACACTTGTAACCAAAATGCTAAACCCATAACCATAATCAAAAATTCCATTCCAAACCAAAATCCAACTGTGACACCCTAAACATCAAACCAAACAATCTCACACAGGTGTCCTCAATCCTGTTCCAATCCGACCTGTTTTCCATCTGATTCAAATGATCAGATAATCAGCAAGGTCTACAGAAGCTACATAACGATCCTGTTCAAAAAACACGCAGGACATTGGTCCTCGAGGAACAGGATTGAAGACCCCGATCTAACCCGAACCAAAACACAACCCTAACCAAAATCCTGACGTAAAAGCAACGAAATGTCTAACCCAGGTGTCTTCCATCCTGTTCCTTGAAGGGCCAGTATGCTGCCTCGTTTTCCATCTCTCCCTGCTGCAACACACCTGCAGAAGCTACAAGACAATCCTGTTCATTTGAATCAGGTGTGTTGCAGCCGGGAGAGATGGAAAACAGGCAGGACATCTGTCCTTGAGGAACAGGATTGAAAAACCCGATCTAACCCAAACCAAAACCCAACCTTTACCAAAATCCTAATCTAAAAGTAACCAACACTCTAATCCTGATCGGGAAAACAGGCAGGACACCAACCCCAGAGGAACAGGATTGAGAACCCCACCTCTAACTACCAAACTAACAAACCCTCAAATCATCATCTGGTATTTATCGATGATGAATATGATAAACATTTAGATCAGGTGTGGTCAAACTATGGCCCGGGGGCCACATGCGGCCCGTTCAACGTTTTAATCCGGCCGGCCGAATTTGGAAAAAATTAAATGAATAAACCTTGTTAATGTTTTCAAAGACATATACATTTTTGTAATGCTTTTGAGCGAGGATTGCAAGACATCCTGTTCTTGTTGCATTTGTTCTTGTGAATGTAACAGAACATTTGCAAAGTTGCAATCCTTCCCCAAACCGTTTCACCTTTTTCTGACGCGTCAGCTGAGTGTTTTATTTTCAGACTCACTTGAAGCATTTGGTGTTGCGAGTCAAGATGGATTTATGCTAATCGCTGCCGTGTTGTCCTCTGAAGCCCGCTCATCTTGTGCGGCCGATGCAGCTCAGCCCGATGATATTAAGGACATCAATCAAGGCACTCTTTTGCCCAAAGTAATGAGTAAACAAGGGAGGCGGAAAATTGGGAATATTTAGTAGGCAGCAGTGGCTTGTTTTGAGGGCACCTCGCCGAAATTAAAAGAGGTCTAATCGAACAAAACAGGTCAATGAGATTCCCGGCGTTTTCAAATACCGAACCTTTTCCCTGCCATCCTGTTTATGAGCAATTTCACCTTTAGCGAGTTTACTTCCCGGCCCACCATCTGTCTCCTCATTTCCTGCCTGATGTCGGCGTTCTCAACGAATAACGCTGAAAGATTTGGCTTTTGCCGGATTTTCTTGTGCAGCATGCGCAAGCCTCGGTGGGATTGGATGGTAGCGCAGTCGACAGCTTCGGGCCTGTAAACAGTAGGTGGGTTTACTTCTCTCTTCTCTCGGCGGGAACTATCCATTAACAGATAATGGGGGGAAAATCAGAGTGATTAAGGCCCAGGGAATTATGGGTGAATACAAATTGACTCCACCTCCGTGTGATGTGCTCTCCTGAGGTAGGAAAAAGTGCTCATAGAAACAAACTCATTTCAGAAGAGCTGCAGAGGCCATTAAAGGCGGAGGGAATGCGGCAGATAGGGGAGAAAGGAAGATGGTGGGTGGGAGCGCAAAGGGAGAGACCCCCCTCTGGACCAAAGCTGATTGGAGAACCGGTGCCGGTGGGGAACTTTTGCTAATATCCATTTCCTGCCTGCACAGTTTGGAGCGGACGGAGGGAAGCGTGTGGAAAAATACGGCAATGAAAGAAGGAGATTAAATCGAGGTACCTTTAAGCCCCCCCGCCCCCCCGCCCTCGTACCCCCGCTTTCCTCTCATTCGATCCGTGAATGAACGTATCAGACAAATAGAAAAGAAAATCAAAGCGATTCAAAAAAAAAAACTCAAAGTGGAAGCTCCGCTGCGTTTTGCCGGTGGGGAAGTGGGCATGTAAAAGAAATCTTTAGTGCGTGTGAAGGAAAAGTGGAAGCGAGGCGAGGTACCAAAGCCCTCATGTCAGGGCCCCCAGGTTCATCGCATGCTTGATGCCGTGTTCTCCAGGGGGAGGGGGGGGGGTTTGTAGAAGGGAGGGCGAAGCTTTGACGCGCCAGGGGTGGAGAAACCCCGGCACAGCGAGAGCAAAGAATTCCGGGGTAACGCGTCTCTGGGAGGGAATGTCAGCTCTGATGCGCGGCGGCTCGTCGGAGGTGCTAATCAGAGCAGAGCGGGGCTCCCGCTAAGATCAGCCCACGTTGGGCCGGCCCGCAGCGTTTCGCCAGCTACAAGGCCAAGCTCGAGATGACACTTTTTCCGCTGTCGACATAAACATGCGTAACGCCTGAACGGATGTGACAAAAGGTTTTACACCGCTGAAACAGCCCCCCCCCCCCCCCATTTACCTTTTTTTGACAAAACAGACAGGAGCGTCTCCTTTCCACGGAACGAATGCATTTCCACTCGAGTAAAAGTCAGCAGCGGCGGGATGACAAATGAATTGCTTTAGGAAAAGTGCAAAAGCACACAATGCCACCACTCTCCAAAATGTAAATGACGTATATTTGGGAAACAAGGTAGACTCACATGCCCGCCGAGGACAAACAATCAGTTGGATGGAAAGAGAGCGCCGGAGCTCCCTGCAGCGAACGCCATTCCGCACTTTAATGTTCTAATTTACTCAGCAACACATCGACGGTGAACTGATGGCATTTTGCTTGTGGGAAGGAAAATAAAGGTCAAGTGACGACGACGTTGTGATTTTTGCTTTTCAAAGAAAGTAGACCGAGTAGGAACACCCTCAACCTGGCTCAATGGAAATATCTGCACATTATTGCACGGGGTTGTTGTCAGATCGCACACAAAACTATCGCAAGTGCCCAACTTGAATTATGTTTTAATGATCTCAGGCTAGCTTCACACCAAATTGTTGTCAATGGAGTGACGGATTTCAATTTGCCAAGTATCGATACGTTGAGGGAGTATCGATACTTTCGATACCATGTTGCCGTGCGGTACCGACTCTTTTACATAGAGGGCAGCGCTGCACAATGAAGGAAGTCAGCGCGTGTCGATCAGCTTTTATTTTGGAATGAGAACCTCTTTGTCCCTAAACGAAGCAAGTCTTCTAAAAATAAGGAACGTTTTAGGGAAAACCTTTTCGGATCTTGTACTGTGTCAGGAACAGTTACTCAAACGGGGAATGCGCTTTACAATCGTAAAACTTTGGGAACGCATGCCTCTGTTCTTCCAATTCCTAATTTGATTTGATTTATTGCGAAACATATCGGATCGCGTCAAAAGTGTATCGTCCCAGCCATACTTTTCATCCACTTCATGAGATACTCCCACTTTGCATTTTGACTCGAAAACCCTGCAACACGAACCACCAAAGAGCCACACCGTGTCCAAAACCAGGACTTTCATAATCGCTCCATTCTACGTAGTCGCCGACCTCTGGGGACCACCGCATGGGGGTCACCTGTCGTCTCACATCTGATACTTTTGTCTCGGGACGACGAATAGCCGCAATGCAACTTTGAACTAAAAAAAAAAAAAAGGTCAGATTGTCACATAATCTGAATTGCAATCCCGTTTGACGACAGCACAGATTGCTTTTATCCAACTGGGCACAGCACTGATGCAATTTGTCCCCACTCTTTATATGGCGTCCGACCCTCAACCCCGACTTGAACTCCGGTCTCCTGGATTATTCCCACCTTCAAAGCGAGAAGAAAAGCCCAAACAAACATTTTTGTGGCCGGCAAACTACAGATTGAGGTGTGAGACTGAATGAGTCGCTTTCAAGTGGCTGAGCGGCCATGAATGTAAAAAGTTAATTACTGGCTCATGCCTGTCTTTTTTTTTTCTTGCGAGCCTCAATGCAGCATTGTCAGGCTGAGGTATGCAGCTCCACCGGCTCTGTGGTCCACACAAAGGATCAACGAAAGGAGGGGGGGGGTGTTGCAGAGAGGCCCCTTGGCTGGGCTCGCTGCATGGAACTCGGTACAATTAGCCAGCCCCTACGTTCTGCCGGCTTATAATTATCAGTGCTTGCCTTAATAGACTCCCCTAGCCTGCTGCAGAGGGACCCCCCCCCCTCCCCCTCTCACTTCCCCCACCACCACCAATACCACCTTCCCCCTCATGCTCGACGCAGGCCGCCGAGCGCCACGCCGGGATCTCCAAAGTCATTTAGGAAAGCGCTCATATTTTCGGCAGGAAAAAAAAAAAAAAAAAAAAAGAGAGAGAGGCACATTTGGCGGCAGAGTATTCATCATCAGGTGTCTAGAGGTTTTCCTTAATAGAAAAGCTGAGTCCCACTGAGTGCGCGCCATGTAGCGGCCAGCCACGCATGCTCAGGACCGGCAAGCTGCCGTTCGCAGCGGGCCGCGAGACATTTGCATAATTTTATATAACACAGGCGCCCGCACTGGAAATTTAATACACCTCAGCAAATACCAGACAGGCGTTTTGCATAATTTTTTTTTTCTCTCATTCTCTACCTTGCTTCCTCACACCATGTTTCTTCTCTTCCTCGTCTTGTCTCACTGCCACTCTCCCATCACCCCCCCCCCCCCCCCCCTCCGAGTTTGCACTCTCTCGTCGCCCCACGGTGCGGCTCTCTCTTGGAGAGGGGGAAGTTCATTACCTCAGCTAAATCAGAATTAGTCCCTTCATTTTGACGGGGCGAACTTCATTAGAAAGGCCCTTCCTTAATCCAACCGGGAGAACTGATGAATCTACATGGGGGCAATCATTTGCTTCACACAGCACATTCAGCCACTTCCTCCCCGGTGCGCCTTTTGCCTTCTTTTGCTCTGTCTGTATACACTTAGCATCACATTTTCATTGGATTGACAGCAAAAAAAAAAATGGAGAAAGGCAAACACCTGCATATAATTAAGTCATGGCAGGGTGTAGAGGATGACTTATGCAGCATGGAATGTCCCTTCTCCCAGAGACAGACTTCGGAGGCCTCAGGAGGAGCCGCAACGGATTTGGCCGATGCTCAAGCGCAGGCTGAGTGAGCAAAAGGGTCTGAGGTAACCGCGGAGACCGTTTTTTTTTTTTACAATGCCATCGCTAATGCTGCATTCCGGGGAGGGAGGTTATAGACCACCTGAGAACGTTCCACTTGACAATAACCAAACAACATGCATGGCCAAACGCAGATCTCGGATTTGATGTGCCGGTTTGGTTGCAAATGTATTTTTTAAATTCTGGAATGAAGAAATTATTTCTACAATTTATTCGGGAGCAAAAAGAAAAAGCGTAGGACAGCGAGTCCCGGTTCTTAATCTCAGATGACAATTTTGACTATGTCGTTTTAAATTCACGTATGAATGCTTTATCAAGGATACGTGTGTCATTTGAAGCATTTTATGTTTATGTGAGTAAAATCATAACAACTAGGCAACTCGCTACGCGGCCTTGAGAGCCTCGAGGTTGGAACATTAATATAAAAAGAAAAAAAAAATGCAACAAATACATTCATTACAATAGTAATATTTCAAACAAAACGGTAATAAATGTGTAATAGATGCAATTGTGCATCCAGTGTGCTACAAGGTTGACAACAAATCCGTTGCGAGCATTTCTGGCGGCACGATTAAATTGAATTCAATGGAGTTTCGTAATAATTTTGGTATTCGTAAGGAAACGAAAGGAACTTTGACCATCCTTGTAGGATGGCAGAAATTTCAACAAATTTTTCATGAATACAACTTTTGTCAAAACGCAAATCATGTGATTGTTGCGGGGGAGTCTTGTTTCATCAAGTTGAAATTAGTTGTCAAATTCAGACTAGGAAAAGCTTCTCCAGGCTTTTATCTCCAGTAGACTTGACCGCTCTGATGGGCCTCAGACTGGACTTCCTCAAAAGAGCATGAAAAAGCGCCTTCCGACCAGAACAAAAATTACTCCAGTACTTTACAGTAAGTTCTGGAACCTGTCCCCGAAGTTTAAAGCAAACATGGTGAAGCAACATTTGGCTGTTATGCCAACAGAAGTCAAGTTAGAGAGTAAATGTTTTTTGTTTTCCAGCATTCAGTCGATTTGAAAACAGATTCTTCTCGCGCTCTCTTATTCATTCGTTTATTTCTGAATCATGTTTTTAAATGTCTTGAGTTATTTCGTTTGCAACTGCTTCAAAATACCTTGCCTTTGTCATTTTCCGGCAACTCAAGCTTTCAAAGAGATTTATCCTGATTTTCTTTCCGAGCTAGACAGGAGGAGGAGGAGGAGATGGGGAAAAAGGACAGACAGCCCCTGACTGCCATACCACGGAGTCTGGTGTCAAACAGATGTGCAGCTTGGCAGCCCTTTGCTTCAAAACAGAGAGCCCGTGGATTTTAGGGAGGCGTCAACTCCATCTTCCCTCCCCCGACAGTCCCAACTCCCCACACCGGGCCCCTGCGGTCTCCGAGTCCTCATCACCTCCACGCAGGAGTCTCCCGACTTGTAATCTCGCTCTTCGCCCGCGAAGCCCCCGCGCGGTTACCCCCTACTTAGGCGGCTGATGGCTAAATTGGAATGGCGCACCCTGCTGGTACCGAGAGCTCCGAACACACAGCGGGTCCTCGCGCGGCCAAGAGGCGGTCGTCTCTCTCGCGTGCTACCTTGCATATGGCGGACGTTCACGCTGGCGGCAAGCTGCAATATCGTGTACGGCGCACGCTGGGAATAAAAGGCGCAATCAGGAACCCGCAAAAAGTGCTTGTGGCAAATCGCAACCTCATGAACATACACTGCGTTCACATGCAAGTTATTCTGTGCATGTGTTAACCGTTAGCTGCAAGTATTGCCAAGTCAAACATATGCGGCACTTCCATCAAAGTTATTTGGGCAAAAGGTAGAACGGCAACGACATTAATTAGCGATCCATTCCATTGTGGTTACAGACCGGCACGATCTACAAGGTTGTAATTTGTAGCTTCTCAGGATGGCTGCTGCACGAATACTACACATATATATTAGGGTTGAACAATTAATGGAATTCAAATCGACATTATAATGTTGTAGAATGCACTTTTCAAATGGTTTGTATTTTTATTTTATTTTTTTTTTTTGGTTGGAGGTATTTTTCATTGTGTTACTTTTGAGGGATATATTGAGCATACAATTCCAAAGTCGCAAGAAACAATTAGGCATGTTCATATCGTAGTTTAGGGATGTATACGACCCAGTTTAAGTGCAATGAAAGAATATCTGCCATCTAGTGGTGATTGGTGATATTATAACAACAGTTGACCCCTGCATAATCGTAGTTTGACACCCATGGATTTGCATATTCTAAGATTTTTTTTTTTTTTTCAAATTTGGGATTTTTATCAGTTTTTCCTGGATTTCTTTTCAGAAAAAGTATATTGACAGTTTACTCACGATTTGGGGCAATTTGGGGGTTTGTTCAAATTGTTTTTTTTTTTCCTTTGCCAGTTGCCCCACCCCTGCTTTTTGAGTTTTTGAGGTACACCCATTCACTCTGTTCGCTTTTCCATCAAGCTCAAACTCAAGAACTCTCAAATCACACTTTTGATTCCGCCACTCTAGTAAGTGCTGGGAAGACGAAGTGAACGGTCGAGCCCACTTTGAAATGTCCCGCAATAGTCGACTGGACGTGAAGGGTCTAAAGATCAGTGCGGAGGAAGCCACTGAGGCCCCCCTGTCAAAGGCGCAGTGCCTCCATGGAGTCTGACGGGCGGGCAAGGGGAGAATAGGGGGGGAAACCAGAGACTTGACACACATTTCATTGCACTTAAACCAACTGTGGGTTGAAGTGCCAGGACTGGATTTTAAATGGTGTCTTTTTTAATTGTTTTCTGAAAATGTGATTAAAAAAATGACTTGGCGATATTTACAAAAGCACGATCTTAAACCAAGTTTTGATTTGTGGTCGTTTTGAATTGAGGATTTGAGTGTCGCAAGCCTCCCGCTTTTGTGACACTCACACTTTTCACGCATCCTTTTAAGAAAAAGGACAAAAAAAGGAAAATAATCGGTTAAAATGTGAAAAATTGGCACACGCTTGCCCAGTTTTTGCTCTCTGACAAAATGAGTGCGGTGAAAAAAAGGTCATCAAAAAAAAAAAACAAAGACTTGCACTGTGCAGTAAATATTCTTTTGATTAAAATCCCCCCAAAAAAGGGAGAAAAAAAAGCCTCTCCCTAGCCTCCTTCTTTTGTGTTTGCGGCCATTTAATTTCCCTGCCATAAACAAAATCTTAGGTGGGCCTGAAACGAGGCGAGCAGGAAGGAGTACTTAGGCCAGACTGGCCCACTGTGGTATTTGCAGCAAGAGCTCTCCTGGCCTCTCGGAGAGAATACTTGTCCATTAAGACTGTCAGATGAAGCTCTCGGAAAATGAGAGGCAGGAGCTCAGGAACGGTCTGCGGGGAGCGTGCTCAGGCGAGTGCTGGAGGTTAACTGTGGGGGGGGCGAGCATTCGCGGGTTAGCGAAATCTGCGGCCTGACTTCCGCATTGGGCGTCATCACGTTCTTGAAAACGTAACCTACTTTGCTCTACAAAGAAACGTCGATTCCATCCCTTTGAGTATCATTAAAAAAAGGGCTACGGAATTACATCTCGCAAGGGGGGGGGGGCCTCCGTCATTAAGCCTGAAAGATGTCGCCTGTTTTGATGATTTTCCATCCGCTCTGTTCCCTTACAAAAGTGACAAATTCTTGCTATTTTGTTGCCAATCTCCTCGCGCTTGTCATGTGTATGGCAAGATCACAAAAAAAAAAAAAAAAAAAATCCTTCAAACGCGCATGTGATGCGTCTTGAAAATTCACCAGACGTGGAACCAGTCCCCAATTGCGTTGGCAGGATTAAGTCGCGGAAGAGACGTCGAGCATTTCTTAACCGGTGGCTGCGTCTCACATCAGAGCGGATGCGAACGGAGCACGCTGGTATTGTCCAGGGGAGGGAACCCTTGCTCGAACCGTCAGCGCCTCTCCAAGTGGGACAGCGATGATTAAAACACACGGCGGCGGTGACTGACAGACTCCCCGGCGCTTCAAGGAGATGACAGAACGCTCCTCTAATTTTAACTACAACGCAGAGCTCCTCTGTCAAAACCACAGAAAAGAGCCACCCTGAGATGCTTAAATGCAATGAAAGTGAGAACAAACTGAGCAGAGAAATAAGTTGTTTTTTTTTGTTGTTGTTTTTTTTTTAAAAAACAAAAAAAAACAACAACAGTAGCAGGAAGGTGGTGGTAGCGAGTGGGGAGAAGGCGAAGCGTCCCACCGGCGCACACAAGCAGCTGGAACCCGTGAGCCTGTGACAACACCTTCAAACATTTCTGTTACTTTCACAGAAATATCTGATGCTGATGCTCCAGTGTGATGTTTCCGCTGCATCTTCGTCCCAGCACACGCGCAAACACACACACACACACAAAAAAAAAAAAATCTGACGACATTTGACATTTTTCAGAGCAGGGGAGGTGGGAGGAAGGAAAGTGAGAGGTGGAAGGTGCAAAACAAGGAGCGAGCTGGATTTACACAATTTTGATTGAGTGCCTTCAGTAAATCTATCAATAAGTCGAGTGGTACCTTGACTTATACGTTGAATTTGTTCAGTCAGAATGATGTCAAGCCAATTTTTTTTTTGTCGCATATTCTGAGTGCAGTGAAAACGCAAATTGTCAATCATGTCCTGAATAAAGTTTAGCATCAATTAAATGAACACATCGGTCTCTATTTTCATGACTTAGTGCGTTCGGGTTCTGCAGAGGCCGCTTCGATTTAGGTCATTTCTCAGAGGTGGCTCGTTTCAAAAAGTGCGGTTTGAGCCGTTGTGGGCGTGGACACTGACCATTACATTTGCTGCCACTCAACGTAGCTCCTCTCATTCCCTTTAAATCAGAGTTCCAGCACTTTGGACTGGGCCGTGGCAGGCAGAACAGATGAAAGAAAAAAAAAAAAAAACGTGCAGTACTTTATTTATCATTTGAGGCTAAAAAATATAATTATTAATGCCAACGTAATAGCCTAAGTAGATTTTTACTTTGAAGTCGGCCCTCATGGTGGCGTAACGGCTACCTTCATTTCCGCTTTTTAATTTTGGGCATTTTTAATTGACATTACAAAGTTGCAACCAACATCAGCACAACGCCATCTCAAAATGCCATTCAGTCGCTAATTTAGGATGCTAACCACTCGTGATTTAATTACGCCGTCATTGTATGACAGGACACAAGTCTCCGCGTGTTAGCGGCTACTACTGGCTAGCAGCTAGCTGTTAGCATTAGCAAAAAATGCTAGCTACACCCGCCCGGTGCCCCAACCGGTTGGCGGTCTGCAAAAGTTATGGAATTGTTTGAAACGGTCTGCGGGGGAAAAAAGGTTGGGGATCGCTGCGTTAAATGATGTCATTTCTGAATGAAATACGATAAGACGGCGCACCTTATGGCAAATGTTCGACAAGTTTCGATTCAACTACCAATTAGTCACATGCCCGAGAACGCCGGAATGCCAAGCAGAGCTCTGCCAAATTCCCCAAACCAAAATGAGAATATGGCAACATTTCAAGACGCGACCAAAATCCGGACTTCAGTGTCAGGCTTGCAAAGGCGAATTGTTCATTGTTCGATCAGAATGGCTGCATCCTGATATCCAATTTCATGCATCCTTTCCTCTTTGCGCTGCCATGGCCCATATCTAAATTGTCACACTTGAACCACGCGCCTTGGTCTGAAACTGTTCCTTCGCAGAGGGCGGGTGGGCTGGAAGCTTCTCTTTTATTGTCGTGTTCTGCGGAGGGGAGCCGAGGGTTGCGTACTAAATGATTCACAGAAAAGCCGAATCTTTTACATCGGCGTCAGCAATTCAGCCAGGCGCCCTTGTGGGGGAATTCTTTTTGTGTGTTTTTATTGAAGTCGGTGCCAAGTGCGCCCAAAAGCTCTGACAGGGGGCCCCGAGGGCGCTTGTCTTCACCTTCAAATCAGAAGATGGAGGGAAGAAACTCCCTCTGCGCTCTCAATTATACAGCTCGACCCCCCCCCACCACCCTCACGCACGCGCTCATTCCGACACACATGCACGCAACTCTCCCCCCTCCGAAAAATAAAACAAGGTAGAAAAGTCAGAAGTAAGCGAGTCCCAGTGGATTGCGCAAGCATCACTTTGCCGTCGGATCGGTTGACAGGCTCCCGAAAAGACAGGTCCATTCCCCGCAGGTCTTCCACACTCGCTACTACAACGTGACAGTTAGTACTTCATCCCTCGAGATGTTTCTTCCCTTGACTGCATTGAAAGCCCTTCCGATGACCGATCGAAGCCATGTGGCGTCGCCCCAATTATCGTGACGAGTGGCGGGGGAGACTTTTTTTTTTGTTTGGTAAAGTGCGGCATCATCAAGGTGTTAACCAAATTTTAAAAATAGCGAACGACTGGTGAGCACGATGGCCTCGCAGTGCAAAGGTCGTGGGTTCGATTTCGGCTCTGGCCTTCCTGCGTGGAGTTGGCATGTTCTCCTCGTGCCTGCGTGGGATATCCAACTACAGGATATAGCAGGCGTGGGCAAACTGGATGATTTTGTACTTTTTAGGGTGATTTGAGTCTCAGCATTACCTTTGTTCTGGCGATACCAATTATCGAAATGACAAATGAAAACATTTTTGGAGGTATTATGTCAGAAACATGCTTTTTAATGATGAAAAAGCAGAGCTTATGCTTATGATTGAGTACTTTTTTTTTCCTGTAGAAAAAGTTTCCCGCCTTGAACAATTTGTGGTTCTGAACATGAATTGTCTTTTATTGCCGTATTTTCCGGACTATAAAGCGCAAATGTATACAAGCCGGACCAATCTAAAAATAAATAAATAAATAAAATAAAAATGAGATGCAAGCACCAGGCTATAAGCCGCAGTTTTCTAGGTTGAAAAAAATTAATTGTTTTCTGCATGTACAGAATGATTTTGTACTGTGAATGCACATAAAGGTACAAAAACAGATTGTTAAAACAGCGCCTTTTAACACAGCAACAACTTAAAAAATTAAATAAAAAAAAAAGACCCAAAAGAAAAAAAAAAAAAAGATTTATTTTGTGTATTTTCTGAACTATAGAGCGCCCCTAGTGGTGACAAAAAACCCACAGAAAAGCGGCACCGTTGTATTAGCCGCATGGTTCAAAATCTAGAAGGAAAAGTAGCAACTTATAGTCTGGAAAATTTGGTAGTTTTTTTTAACCCAAATTTTCTGTTAACGTTCGGTTATTGCAGGTTGTCCAAGGGTAAACTTCCCTTTTTTTTTTTTTAACGCGAGTGTACGCAGGTGCTGAGAAGGAGCAAAAAGTGAGGTGTGGGTGCCTCGCCAAAGGATTGGTGTCATTTCATAGACGGGGCACAGCTGTACAAACACGCCTATCAAGGAATTTCTGCCTGCTTGATGGAATTGCCTTTGCATGAATGGTCGCTATTTTCCCCGGGCCAAAATGGACCCATTTTCCACATGTCTCGATGAAGATGACAAGCCTCATATGAGTGGAAATGCAACATTAGTTTGGGCTAAATCCATGTGTGAAATGTTGGCTTCTCTGGCTGACTTTGCCCAAGACCTCGTCCAAGTCCTGCTGCCTGCCTGACCTGTCAAAAAGCTTCCTCCTCCTTCCCAAAATGCCCAAACAACATAAAGCAGCCACCGCTGGCAGGGTCGGGGGGAGGGTGGGGAGGGGGTGGGGGCGGGGCTGCCCCGGGTGCCTGGACTCTGGCGGGCCATCGGAAAAGGGCAGCGAGTGAAAGGGAATCTTTTCAAAGTGAAATCTCCAGCTGATGGCTTAGAGCTCCACACCCCACAGTTTGTTTCTCTTGCTACTGTCAGACGCTCGGCCCGAGCCATTTGGAAGGATTAGGGATGGGAAAAAAAAAAAAAAAAAAAGCGGTGGAAGAAAACCGGACAGTAGCGCGGGGCCTGAGTGATGGCTCCAAGACCCCTCGGAGAGTGATAAACCTTTTGACCTTGAAGGCCCCCCTGCGGTGACCCCTGACCTCTGGCTCTGCGCCACAGACTCGACGATGCAGAAGAGTGACCTCCAGTTCTGAAGTTGACAATCCTGCACTGATCGCCGACCTCTCCTGATCATCCGGCACTTCAAATCAAGTCATCGCTACATTTGCAAAAGATGGAACATACAGTTGCTCGGAGAAGTTCACAATCACAAAACAAATTTGGGGATTTTTTATGATTATTCCCGGTACAGATTTGAAACATTCTGCATTTTAAACGATGAAGAAATGGTTGCCGTATGAATTTATTTTGGACTTCTTCCACACAGAGGTCAAATTGAAATCTGAACAAGATCCATTCTACTATATACTAGGGCTGTGCAATTAATTGAGATTCAATTACAATTTCGATTATTACACACAATGATTACAAAATTGGCAGAATTGTAAAAAAAAAAAAGAAAAAAAAACACTGCCTTTTAACACAGCAACAACTTTGCTAATAAAAACAGAACAGACCCACGAGGGAAAAAAAGCCGGAGACTTATTTAGCGTATTTTCTGAACTCTAGGGCGCCTCTACTGGTGAAAGAAAAATCCACAGAAAAGCTGCACCGTTGTATTAGCCGCATGGTTCACAATCGAGGAAAAAAGTAGCGGCTTATGGTCCGGAAAATACGATACTCATTTTACGATGTCGAATTCTGTAGTTAGTAGACTTGAGTTCAAATTTTGTGGGTTTTGCGCGCCAAACACCAAGCATATAAGCACTTCCTGTATGACAAAGATCGAGCTTCCTTGCCACTGAGCATGCCCGGAGTGACCGATCGGCATAGACATACGTACGAGTAACCCAGGCATCATAGTCGGAATTTTAAAAACCGGAATAAGGGCATATTCGGTCATTGCGAGCATTTACAAAGCCAATATTTGGCATCACCACCTATCAGCGACTAATTTCTCGTCTTTATTAATCTGTCTGAATGCATTCAACTGAGAACAGCTGCAATATCTGTCGCCAGCGAGAAAGAGGATGGCACCAAAAATCAAAACCTTGAAGCTTGACTTAAATTTGCAGCTGACCACATTGAGGAGCCAAATACCTTCTGCAAAAATAAAATAGAACTATTAAAATATTTGGACCCTAGAAAGAAAGACTTAGAATCCCAAGAACACCAACAACCGCAAGCACGCTGGTGGCAATCTTTTTTCAAATTCATTCCAAATAAATAGCGAGATGGCTCTCGAATGCTAATTATAATAAAGTCATAGCCCATTACCTATTCAAATACTGTGTAATCTGCAGCCGCCGTGAAATCTCCATTTAAGAAATAAATGCCGGCTGCCAAAGTGTGTATATTATTAGCAGAGGCACAATGACACGTCCACGTTTTCCGCTCCACAACGGGCACAGGCTCCAAGGTCGCGCCAGTCCATGCCAGTCATTCCGCAGATCCATTTTCCCTCCCCAGGCAGCACCCCCCACCCCCACGTTGTTGTTGGCCCAGTGATTCAGTGCCTTGCATTAAGAGCAATTCACCTGCCTCCGGCATCCCAGCGGCACAGCTCCCCCGGGGGAACCAGGTGGAGCATAAAAAAAAAAAAAAAGTTCCACATATGGTAAAGTCAAGCTGCTCGGAGGCTGCCGAGTGTCTGCTGTGGGGATAGAGGCTCCTAAAAGGCCCAGCTGGTACTTGGAAAAGAGCTTGTGCATTACTACACCTCCGTGTCGGTTTGGGCTCCCCTTTGGAAAAGTGTTGGCCGGCGCACATGACCAGCCATTTTAGATTCCTCCCTCTACCCTTCCTCATCCCTCGCTCGCTCACTTTCCAACTGGTTCTGTATCCAATTGAACATTTGGTCCTCCACTGCTGGTTAATCAAATTCCTCCATCTGGCCCCCGCGGTCCCAATGGAACTCAAAAGGTGCAGCCTGAGCTCGGGTCCAAGCGCATTTTTGGGGGAGGAACCGAGGGGGGGGGGGGGGGGGTGGTGGTGGCGGGGGAGACAAGGACTGCCTCAGTTAACAGGCACAGCCCAGTCAACTAGTTCAGGTAGCGTGCACCAAGGCCAGCCCTTGGTCGTTTTTGGGCAAACAGGAACAGCTTGGGACTAAGTAGCAGAAGCCTGCTGTCCTGATCCAGCTCGGGGATGGCGAAGGGATCAGATGACAGTAGGAGGGTTTTAGGAGCTAATGCCTCCATATACACGGCAGAATACAGAATTGAGTTGGTGTCTAAATACTGCGGCAGACAACAGATGGGAAGTAGGGATGTTATTTCGTTCCCTCACCAGTAGAGGGCGCTGCTTTTGGGGAGGAAATACAGAGAAGCAAAGAATTGTGGTGAGGAGTTCATTTGTGGTCTCGGGCCCAAAAAAAAAAAAGACGCATCCTGTTGTTTAGTCTCACACACATTCGAAGCTGCTCTTGAGAAAACGTCTTTATTCGTATAAAAAGATAAAAAAGCTGCTTTTGGATGTGACTTTGCCTCCGCGACACTGAAGGGCGCAGCTCGTGGTGGAAATAGAAGCACAAGAGAAAAGTAATAGGCCAAGAAATGACAATATTTGAGTTAAATCGAGTTACTTACTGACAGCAATCCCGGAAATCATCAAATTCCTCTCGCAAAAAATATTAATAGCTAAAGCTCTCCGACGTGAGAGGGCAGTCTTGCCTGGGAAAAAAATGCATGGGCGCACATAAACAAGCCACAGAACCAAGAATTTTGTTTGGGTTCAAATTAGATGCAATCCTCAGTTCGAGTCTAGATGGCGCAAAGCAAAACGGATCATTTAGTCTTCGTGACTCTGGAGGGCGCTGTTGTCCGGAAAAAAAAAAAGCAGCGAGCACAAAAACGCATTCAAATTATTTGTTCCTACGCTTTTGATGTGAGCTGAGGCTGCTTGTGAAAGTGGATGAGAAATGTGCCTGCGGATGTTATTTCATGTCTGTGACACGAGAGGCAAATACAACCATTTGGGATAATGTCCATTCAGTCAGCAGAGGTGGAAAATCCAGATCCAGAAAGTCAAAACCCTGCCGTGGTTTGGGTCTAATCACAGGTGCTTCTACTCACGAGCGTCCCGGCAGGCAACGACGTCTCTGAGTGGAAGCACCAATGACGAAAGCCAAACAAACTACGGCTGTTTTTTTTTTTTTTTGCCTTAAATCTCATTATTGTTATGTAATCCAATTTCATTGACTTCAGAGTCAAAATATTCCCATCTAAAACCTGTAGTTACTCTCCTGACCTGTAGATGGTGCTGTTCTCTGAGTAAAACGCACCCGAGCACGGAAAACGAGCCACGGAATGAAGCCATTGGGGTTGTTGTCTTCTTTACGCGGCTTCCTGGAGTTCAAAGTAGCCGCGCATCAGTAACTAAGCGGCGTCTAAGCCTGCACTCTGATCAAAAGAGCCATGTTAAGATATCACACAAAGCCGGCAGGGATCCGTCGATCCCCTTGAGACTGCGCGCTGCCTTCGCAAAATATCTCCTTAACTACGTATTTATCAAAAGAGACTGCTTGTGTCGTGTTTTTAAGCGCAGCCACGAGCGTAAAATGCTCGCATTATGATTGCGATCCAGCCAGTTTTTTTTTTTTGACTCTTTGATTCCGGAGAAGCCGAGGGGAGGTCAACACAAAGCGTCTTTCTCGTGCGCGCTCTGCCTGTCCATAGCATGTAGCGTGTGATTCCTATTCATGTCCAACTCTCGCCTCCCCCCCGCCAGGTGGCAAAACATGTGTCAATAATTAAACTGCTTTTACGTAACAGGCTACAGGAACACAATGCAATTTGCTCCCCATATTTCATTGGGCCTTTATGAAAGCACATGAGAGAGTGTAATTAATCAAACCACTGGAATATGTGAACGGCAATTTCCACTTAATGGCACTTACAGGGATTGGGTCCCTTAAGCACCCTGTTCTGTCTACCAAATGAGCGGGATTCATTTTCATCTTCGTAGTTCAGAGGATAAAACCTGGCGTGGATGTTAAACAGCACTCGCTTGACAACATGCTCCATGAGACTGTCAATGGTTATAAAAATAAATAAATATCATTCTTTGCCATCTTTTCAGTGATTTTCTTTTTTTTTTTTTGCCGTGACCTCAAAAGCAGGTCTTTTCCGTCTCGACTTGACCGCAGGATGCGAACCGCCACCCGGCCGGGGACAGGAAAAGCATCGTTCACTGCTTTTAGTGGCTTTTTTGGTAAGAAG
Organism: Idiotropiscis lumnitzeri; assembly: GCF_059441095.1. NCBI lineage: Eukaryota > Metazoa > Chordata > Actinopteri > Syngnathiformes > Syngnathidae > Idiotropiscis > Idiotropiscis lumnitzeri. The sequence goes on from NC_142402.1 coordinate 18,946,190, forward strand.
ATGGTCTTGGTCTAAATGGCACCCATGTCCCGAAAAGTGTTTCTCCCTCCCTTACTTCCATCTGCCTCTCCAAAGACTCGTCTAAGTGCAGCATCTTGTTTCAGTAATTCAGCCAGGACCGAGACAGCGGAGAGAGGAACGTCATCGATTTCACTCTCATTTGGTTTCCTCCTAGACTTCCTCCAAGTCCTCTTAGGGGACTTCTGTTGGACTATTGGACAGGACAGTGTTATAAGACAGTGTCACTCACTTCATCGAAGGTCAGCGCCGCGCTGATGTTTTCATTTATTGCTCTGCCCAACGAAAGACACAAGCTGCCATTTTGAGAATGATGGGCAGCAATCTCACGCAATGATTCAGCGGTTCGCTAGCAATCAATGTATCGCTCTTTTTCATAGGTCCGTCCATTTATAATCTGTTCCATACCGCAATGCATTGTTCACTTATCCAATCATCAATCACACATCTATAGTCACCATCCATCCAGCCACTCCCCCGCCTTTCATCCTCTAATCCATCCTGCATCCATCCATCCATCAAATTCAGTCGCAATGATCATCTCATACTATCGATCTATTCCTGCATCTCATCATTGACGCTTCATCTGAGATCATCTATCCAATCTATACATCCATTCATTCACCCCGCTGTATACAATCCATCTTAATGAAGTACATTCATTCATCCACACAAGAATCCTTGGTTTACTGCAGTGGTCCTCTATTTTATTTTATTTATTTATTTATTTTTTATTATTTATTTTATTTAATTTATTTATTTTTATTTATTTATTTATTTATTTAATTTTTATTATTTTATATTATATTATTTTATTTTGGTTTTATTTGTATTATTTTTTTTATTTATGTATTTATTTATTTTGCACAGAGTCAGACCTCCTAACCCGCTCAATTTGAGCGATTATAAGTAAGGCTGGAATTGTGATATTACGTTCTCAGCGGTGAGCATATTCATCCATCATGCGTGGAGGAAATGTGCACGTCTGCGGCCAATCAGAGTCCATCTTTTCCTTCCATAATTTGGTTTGCAAGTTGAAGTCAACAAAATGCGGCAATAAATGAAAGAAGCAGCAGTAATCGGAAAGGAATCGTAACAATGATCGAACGTGCAGCTAAATGGGCAGCCAGGATTCGGAGTAATATTACCGAAGATGACGCTAGTTTGACAAGAGAAGCGCCTTCTCGTTACTTTTGTTGCGGTATCTACAGGAGGAAGCTGTTGTGCGAGGTACGGCATCAAAAACATGGCAAGTCGACAAACCTGTTGAATCATTTGGACTAGTAGCACTCAAGTGATGAAATGGAAGATATAAAAATTTGAGTTTGCACAGCCGGCCCACGTGAACGTTAGCAGCTTAGCCGCTAAAACTGAGACAGAAAGCAGCAATCAATCTTTTGAGCATGTATAGTTTGAAAGTAGCCATGATATTAACGTAACTAGAAAATTATTGTTGACAATTTAGGGCGTATTAATTATTCCTGGCGGCTTCATTTTTGGTTGTTCACTGTAATTTTATGTTATGTAATGTTGAATAAAAATGTTTAAAATGAATGGAGATTTTTTTTAAAATGTGTAATTAACTTTGTTGTCAGTCGCAATGCTTTAAAATTGACAATTTAAAAGCGTTGGGAAATTTTTGTTATATTTAAATTTATTTTTAAATTTATTGATATAAATTTGGCAAATATCATCTGGTGTTCATCATGCAGTAATTTTTGGTGAGAAGGACGTGACTACTGATCGGAGAGACTCAGGGAATAAGCGGACTTTGAGATTTTGGAGCAAACGACTCCAGTCTCATCCTGCTGCCTTTCCGACACCCGAGCTGACCTCATCAGCTGAGTTTGTGGTAGGTCTAACCACCATCCCGGCTTCCTGTTGGCCCCACTTAGTATCTCCTCAGCGTTGGCGCCCTGTAGGGCTCCTAATAATTCATTTTGCTCCGACTCGAAGGCGGCCTGCTAAATTCTTAATAACAGTCAGCAACTCTCAGGCTGAGCTTCCATTCATTAACATCTTATTGAGATATTCTTTAGCGCGAAACCAATTAAAAATGCAGCACAGCTACCTGCACATCTTGGTGTGCAATATTTTCCAAATAGAAGCTGATCCCTCGTGCCATTAGGAGAGGCAAGTGAAATCCAAACAAGACAAATCTATCTATTGTTTATCACCTCCTCGGGCTTTTTACCCAGAGGCCAAAATATGAGAGGAGGGGGCGGAGTGGGGAGGGGTCATTAAATTATCATTCACTTCTCTATCCGAGTCAGACAGTGCGAAGACACGTGGCAGCAAAATGCACGGTAACTTTAGCGTATTCGCCTAACAGCCCCCGCAAAGCGAAATTTTTGTTCAATTCCATTTGACTGAAGGTGAGCGATTCGCAAGTTCACTTGTTTGTTTTTGGGCCTTGTGACAGCTATCGCTAAAGATGCACCTTTACCCAGAAAAATAATAAAGAATTAAATAAAGCATGAGAGGAGGCAAGGGATCCTCCAAAAACCCGCTAGAGCAGGTGTGGGCAAACTACGGCCCAGGGGCCACACGCGGCCCGTTAAACGTTTTAATCCGGCCCGCCAAACTTGAAAAAAAAAAAATTTGATGAATAAACGTTGTTCATGTTTTATTTTCTAAATACTCTGGTGTGTTAAAGACTGACATTTTGTTGTTTGATGCTTTTGTTCATTTTTATTTAAAATTAAATGTATTCTTTTTTTCTCCGATGAGATGAGGTGACCAAAACACTCCATCCATCTGCTCCCCTCTGTCAAATTTTAGGACCCATTGTGGCCCGCCAATCAAAAAGTTTGCCCACCCCTGATCTAGAGGGTTTCCAAAAGTGGAAAAACAATCTTGAATTCTAAGTTGTCATCAGATTTGCAGTCAAATTTCCAAAGTGAGTCCTGCTTAGCATCCTTAAAATAGTAATCACATTGTTATTTTTATTTTTATTTTCCCCTTAACTTTCCATTGGGCACTACCGAGTGAATTGATGAGTGAGAAGAGGCGGTTTAACAAAAAAGTTTAACAAATAATACATTGACGCCAAATTAACAGCCTTAGACGACTTGGACTTTGAAGTTGGCCCTCGTGGAAACGGCTCCCTTGACTTCCATTTTCAACCTTTCGGCTTTCTTTATCTCAGTTTTAATTGACACGACATCGTTGCCACCAACCATCAACACAACGCCATCTTGAAAATCATATTCAGTCACTAATTTAGGATGCTAACAAACGGCTAGTTAATTACGACATTATTGTGGCACGACACAAGTCGCCGGTGTGAGTGGCTACTACTGGCTAGCAGCTAGCTGTTAGCATTAGCAACAAGTGCCAGTCCCCCCTCCATACTTCCAACATCAATTTATTGTTCTGAATATCACTTATCACGAATATGTTCAAAGGCAAATGATTGGATGAGGTGTACCTAATGTTATGTCTTCTATTCTCGACTCCTCCCGATAGAATTAATCTATTGACAAACGACCAAAGGGCATGAGCAATAACGGCACCCTCCAACGAGCACGTTGGCTGCAAACGTGAGCAAGGAGATCTTCGCGCCAATGTCTTCGGTCGGACGTAGCGCTGAAAAGTGGAATACAAGCAAGCGGCGAATAAATAAGAACAAGATGGCAAAATGGAGGGAAAGACGAAGAAAGGAAAGAAAGATCTGTGATTTTTTTTTTTTCCCCCTCTCGCCGTTTCCCCCGCGAGACCTCCCTTGATGCCAAGCATTCATCATTCAGCCTCTAATATCAGTTATTCTGTGGCTCCTCTGCTTACAGCAGAATTAATTTCTGCTTTAATTACTCTCATCGGAGGAATGCTGATGAAGGAGAGGGACGAGGCATTCTGGGACCCGGGCCTCATTCCGCCGCTTTAATTTGAATGAATTCCACACGGAGACGCTGGCAAACAACTGGCAGCCGGGCCCCGGGAGCCACGGAGGGGGCTGCCTCCACGGCCCCCGCCACGTTAGCGCCTCACGTGTGTGAATTGCATGATGAGCGTGTCACAAACAGGAACACACAGGAAGGAGAAAGGCACTGACGGGGTGGATTTCCCCAAAACAGCCGACTGAGATCACCCTCAGAAATAGTTCCGATTATTCCAGATGTAGCGCGTCACATACTCACTCCCCGGCCCGTTTATCATGATAAAAAGAGGATGAACAAAAGAATAATATGAAGTGAGATGTTGGTCGCTTGGTTTGCGTCACGAAAACAAGTGCAGGAAGAACAGACGAGTAGACGGAGGGGGGGCCGTCATCGACTTTCCTCCTCCAAGCCGGCTTGCGGAATGGAGCATATTGGCTGCATCAGGATTTTGACTGATTATGCGGCTCTTGCATACCAATTCATTTGATTAAATGTGAGCAAGGTTTTTTTTTTTTTTTTTCCCAAATTCTAATGAAACAAAGACACAAGAGGATAGCGAGCCAGGCTGATTTTGCACCACGCGACGATGGAGCATCACTGCTTAAATGTTTCAAGAAAAAAATAAATAAATACAATTGTTACAGCATTCAGCGTTAGCTCCCATCGGACTCTCAAAACTCAAGTTATGCTAATAATAATTATAAACATATTGTGAAATGGATTTATAATAATTGTGTAGGCATACCTAATGTGGCGGTCAGCTAACATAATTGGCTTGTTGTAAATTTCTCATTCAGGTGACTCACACAATTTTAGTCAGGCACTTTTGTAAATGACATTTATAAAAAAATAAATAAATAAATAAAGTGATGACAAAGCTACTATTTTCACAAATTGACATCTTGTTGTTTCATTGCGGCGGCGTCTGCTGCTAATGAAGCCAATACCATCGCACTGCTACATAAGCTAGCATGTCTCTTTGGTGTTCGCTAAGCTAACATATTAGCCATTTTGAGTTGGGTTGCTAAAATAAGCTAAGCTAACGCAAGCTAACTATATTGAGTTGTATTGTGCTGCTTTTCTAAGCGTCAGAATGACATGTCAAAAAGTTTGTAGCTCTTTTCCTGTTGTTGGAGACACAAAGCTACATTCTAGTCTTTATACTCCATTTTGAAGTTCCGAACGAAAGGTGTAACGAAAGATCATGAATATACAGAAATCAAATGAGAAAGTGTATTCCGTATTCTCACTCCTCCGCGCAAACTAGATGACAGTTAACGTGTTATTATGGAGCCCCAATAATGAATTTTTACTTGATTTTTTTTTTTAGTTGCATTTCTCTTGGTGCTAGCCACAAACACAACTTTTTTACATTTCCCTCCCAAATTGAATGTGCTATTCTGTGAAGTTGCTAGCTTTTTTTCTTCCCAGGCTCCTTGGTCGGCTCAACCTTTAGCGACCCTGAAATGTCCGGACAGGTGGACGATGGCAGTCTCCGTGCACTGTCCGCTTTTTGGCAGCCCTTATCGCCCACCCACCCTTCCCCTCCCCTCCGGGCCGCCATGAGCAGCTGGGTCACAAACACTAAGCACATTAATATCTTCTTAATGATAATAATCATTACGGCATAAGCACCTTCCCCCGATGCGGGACGGCTCACAAAAATGTGCCAGAGTAGCATCGTCACTTAAAAAAAAACAAAAAAAAACAATGAGACGAAATGACTCTTTTAATGGGCAGCAACTTACAGCCACCATGATAATGCCGACGCTAATGCAATAATGTGATAATGAGATACAGCGAAGGCATTTAGGGAGACCAAAACCAGGGTGAATGAATAAATAATGTTTGTACTTAAAAAGTGGGGATGACACGGTTACCACGGCAGATGTTCATGTAAACACAGACTTGATTATACAGTATATGTTTTAATGAACCCGAAGATGAATTTCCGAATGCACCATCCGCAAGAGGACTTCGGCACCTTTTCGGGTGTCCACGCAGGGCGACTCTCACCCACGCACGCGCCTCATTTCGTACTGTCACTATTCACCTATCACAGGCCATTATGCGTCTCATCCCCGTTCATTATTGAAGCTAATGATCTGTTGTCCTCTCAAGGAAGACTACATTAAAAGTCTCTTACTAACTTAATTAGTAATTATGAATGTTAAAGATTAATCAGCCAGTGAGTGGCTTAAAGTTGGCGTCTCTAGGCGGCGGGAGGGACAAAAAGCGCAGAGACAAAAAGAGGCCACGTCGTGTTCACGCTCTGGAAATGGAACGTGCCGTTAGGAATACAGTCACTCTCGTGTCAAAATTAGAAAAAAAAAAAGAATTTACGGGAATATGTGGGGTGGAATGGACAATCCAACATGACAAGTGTAATTCTATCAGCATGATTTTTAAGAGATTTTTAGTTGTTTTTACATGTACGGTAGTTGTTTTAATTTTACAGTAAATATTTTTCCGGGAAAGAAAATGACCTTCTACATTAGCATTGATTCAAACGGTGCGCTTGTTTTTAAGATGTAAAATTAGCTTTGATGCTATTGATAAGAAAAAAAATAACATTTCCTGGCTGGGCCGTCCTTATTTTGACAGATCGAATAGATGATTTGTGGTCATCGTGACAAGCAATGGAGTGGAGAAATACTATTCCTAGAAAGAAAAAAACTACTGCTGCACACAATACTGAACTTTATACTCATCAGGAGTGTCATGGCTAGTACACAAATATTGTCTACTACAATTGTAAACGCAGTAACAGAGATGCTAGCCTGCCTATCGCAAGCTAGGTTAGCATTAGCAATGCTTCTGAGTGGTTGTTTTAAGGTAAAACAAGCACACACACCCCACTTTTCTTTAACTCAACAGCAAATACATTTTTAAAAGATAACCATCTACCAAACAAACATTGTCTGATCATTTTAGTGCGCAGTAAAGTGTGTACGAAAATAAACTTAATACTGATGCTAATGCTAACGCAGCAGGTGAATTGTGATACAATATAACTTTATTTATATGGCACATTTCACAAAAAGTGCTTCCTATATGTTGTAATATGAATTGTAAATTGCATGAGCATGGCGATGGCACACCATCAACATGAATTGAAGGAAAATCTAAAGATCTCATGAGCTCTACAGATCCAACAAAGGTTGCCGATGGCTGTTTTTACACACAACCCTGAGCATTAGCATTAGCGCGAGCTTGGCTGGTCAACCAACGTCACAAACCTCATCTCTAAATTCCAGCTCGACACTGCAGTGGCAGTCACACTTATAACAACACAGAAGCAGTAGAAGAAAGAAAGAAACTAACGTCGTGCGAAAATGTGTCACATCTTGCACTTTTTACCCCATCACACCTGGATATAGAATTTGGCACTCCAGCCTTTGAATATGACGGGAAGTAGCGTACAATACGAGAACTCGTGCCGCATGGCAGCACTCGCATTATCTCCCGCTAACAAGATGGAAATAGATCTCCTTAATTAAGCCCAGGGTGTACACCAATTCCTGTCTATATCGGCACCTCCCTGACAATTCCACATCAGCAGCACCAAACACTCCGTTAATACTGTATACAAGCAGTGCTACGCATTAAACCTTAATAACTAATAAGGCTTTCATCCAGGGAGTTTCCTGTGTGATTTCCATTAATTTGAGGATGGGGTACGGGGGTGGGGGGTGGAATGCCAGGACCATCTCCCTGTTTTCCGGAGCATGTGGATGCTTCAGCCGGGGGGATGCGAGAGGAAAACGAGCAGCAAGTTTAGCTGTGCTGAGTTAGGGAATGTTGAGGATACGAGCAGCGTTTCTGCACCAACTTCACCAATTAGTGCTCAAGACATCGATTTTACTCCGGAGATCTACCTTTTAAAGCAAGCAGTCAGGAATAATTGTTTTTTTTTTTTTTGCTTCAAACCACTGCACACAATTCTTTAACTATTACTCGATACTAAACAGTAACGACATTAGAGCTGTTGGCAAGCCTACCAACTAGAAGAAAGGTAGCATTTTGGAGAAAACTAATCAAAGAAAAGAAGAATGAATATTTGAGTTTATTAGAATTAGAAATTAGAATTAGAAATCCCTTTATTGTCATTGATAGTTTTACCCTGTCCTTTAGACGAGGAGAGTCCTATTGCACAAGACACAGGGAGTTTTTTTTTTTTTGGGGGGGGGCTGGCTGGTGGCCTGCAGCTCCTGAAACCTATTAGAGAGCGCCGGAACATTCCACAGGGTTCCTCCACTTTAGCCAGAGGACATCATAAAGGTCCTTGCAAGGCAAAAAAAAAAAGAATAATAATACAAAAACGGCAACAAGGTGATACGGAAGTCAATGTTTGTTTGGTCACTAGGAGGAAAAAAAAACACGTTTTCCCCACTGGTCCCAATATGTACAGTACGATATGTGGTCCTAACAAAGCGGCGCTATGATCAAAACATTCACTATTGGCGAGCCAAGCAAAACTTTTTTATCAACTTTTTTTTTTTTTATTTATCACATGGTCTGCCATCTGGACTTAAAACAGTAGGGCCCAGTAGTGTGCTGACACTGAAAACAAACAAGCATAAACACACAAAAGCGCCTGCCAAATTTCTTGCCGATATAGTCTTGCGCGCTCGGCTTTGTGTGTATATATGTGTTTTAGTGGTACCCGGGCCCCATCTCTTTGGCCGAGCCCACGCCTCAGCGTTATGCTCACTGGGTTTGGCTCTATGGGTGTCTGTGGCCTCTCCTCTGGTCGCCCGTGTCCATTTGCTCTGCGGGTATGGCAGGCCCGAGCTGACAGATGGCCGCCCCTCTCTCCATTCCGCTCCAGAGTAACACAGTAACTGGTTTTTCCTCCGCCGTTGACCTTGCCACAGCCAGCCAGCAATCCGGGCTGGCACTCGGCCTGTCGAACAGGAGGGTAATGAAGTCCAGCGCTGCTCACATGATTATTAAGGCTTTGACGCTGGGGGGCCTTTTCAGAGACCCATGCACCCCCCCCCCCTTCCCCTCCCACTTCCTCCTCCTCCTCCCTTGTCAGACATCGGCGACGTAAAAGTTAGATGAGAATAGTCACTTTTATTTATTTTTCTCGGAAAACCACCACCAAAAAGCTGGCTCTTTACTTGTGAAAACTTGGACAACTTTGATGTTCATCAGGGGCGAGCACGAGCCTGGATTTTCTTTTACTAATAACGAAACAAATGGATTTTCAGGGGTCAGAAAGATTTCTCAAGATACATTCTCAAAATGCAATTACGCATTCCATTTTTACGAAAACGCAGGTCTGTCTGACAGTTCGCCACTCTTGCCTCGTCCCAAAATGCGCACATTCGGTTCACTGATGACTAGAGTTGTGAATCTTAACGAGTTCCTCGTTGTTTGCCACCCCACCTTCTACGCAAAGTAAGACGTGATCGGCTCCAGCTCGACCGCTACGCCGATGTCCGAGAATTACACATTTTTTTGCCAAGTCCGGTTCTCAAGAGGTTTTAGATGTCTCCCTCCTCCAACACGCCTGATTCAAATGAGCAGCTCAAAGGCAAGCTCTGCACACTGTAAAAATTCCAGTGGAATTTTTAAGAAAAAAAAATACGTATAAAACGAAGAAAAATGATGCTTTAAATAATATCTGCTGACTAAACAGGAACATTTTAATTGAAAAGATTTTGAAAAATAAGAAAATAAAACAAGGCCCATATCAACTACAGCTGTCTTTTAAACTAAAAAAAATTATTTTTCAAGCTGTAATATTTCTGAACTCTTTTCTGAAAATAAACACCAAACAGGAAATCCAGACTTTTCCTGGCTGGTTGTCTTCAGAGGACTGCCAATAAAAGTCTAAAGGATTCAAAAAAACAACGTCCGTATGTGTCCCCGTCTTAACTGATTTCTGGTCTCAACCTGTGCGCCGGCAGCGCGACGCCTTCAGCACAAAAGCATCACCAGGTAGGCTCGGAAGCTCAGCCCCGTCAGGGCCAGTTGTGGGATTTGAGAGGAGGAGCTCGCCAGCTCTGACCTTTAGCGAGGAGGGAGGAGGGGGGGTGAGGGGGTGGGGGGGTGGTCTGACTATCTGTTTGCACTTCTCCCATCAGCCCCCGCCACCCACCTTCGGCCAGACTGCTAAGCAACCCCATCGGACCAGGGGTGCACATCCAGGGGTGACACCCCAGAGACCAACGGGGGGGGGGGGGGGCGGGGGCGGAGAAATGCAGAGGTTAATTCCGATCATCCACTATTTATGGGCTTCGCTTCAGAACAAGGGTTGGCATTAACACTCGAAAGGAGACATCCCTCCTGTATATCAATAAAACATAGACTGAAGCGCAGGAGGAGCCGAGCTTCATTCAGACTGCATTAAAGGACGCTGAAACTGAATCCTCCATTAGGAGTGGGCTCTTAAAAATAATCACATTTTTGTGGAACCGGTTTTTGTATGACTTTAGTCAACACTCGGAAAGAGTGGGTCGATACACAAAGTGCAGTATATGTGGCCTTGGGAGTCACTTAAGCTGGTAAATAAGAGTTGCCTCGTCATCATACACGTACATTTTTCACTTGGAAAACAACCTTGGGTAATCAACCACATGCTGCTTCACCTAGCAGTCAACTATGGTAGCTCTCCAGTCTATATTCCATACAGTTTTTGCATTTAAAAAAAATACCGTGATATGCTGGGACAAATACGCACTCGTGTATTATACAGCCCTGCAAAATCACCCTTAAAGGGGAAGTCAACCCCCCAAAACTTTTGGCAAGCCCCATTACGGCATTCTGATTAATATTGCTTTTGTGGAATATGAATTAAGCAATAAAATCCAGCTGTTTTTTGAAAGTGACAAAATGGCCGCCCCCTGAGATGGCTAAAAAATTATATATTCATATAAAATTATATATATATATATATATATATATATTTTTTTTTTTTAATATAGAAATCCACAGCTTAGAATGATTCTAATCGGCTCAGCATTTCCCTCTCCATACACATCACCATGGCGACATCCTATCAGCCAATTACAATGCAGCGTAGCGTCGTTTGTACAAACAGCTCGTATGAACTGAGTGAATCCGATATTTTCTCGCATGTTGGCCCAGTCTGTGAGGTGCGCGGAAATGTCAGCGGGAAAAAAAAAAAAAAAGAAAGAAAATCAATATATAAGGACCACATCAGACCTCGCTTGTCTGGCTTGGCAAGGGCGCATCCCTGCGGTGATGTCAATTATCTCTTCTTTACAACAAAAAAACAAAAAAAAAAAACGCGCAAAAAGAGCATAAAAAGTGCCAGCAAAACTTTGCAAGAAACTTTTTGTTGCAACCCAGATCACTGAATAAATGTGAGAATTGTATTGCCAGCACTTTTTTTTTTTTTTTTTTTTACCCCTTTCTTTCGTTCTTTTTTTTCCCCTCCCGCGTTGATTCTGCTTTCAATTCTCCTCATGGATGCCACATTAGTCAGCTAGCGGTGTAATGTAACAAGCGGTAAGGCGCACATAATTGCATATTAGCGGCAGCACACTTGGCTGCATGGGAGGTGACTGCGCTAACGAACGGAGAGACGTTATTAATCACCAATTAATAAAGGCGGTCCGATATCACACTCGCTACGTCGCACGCACGGCTCGCTTTGTTGCTGCTCGATGCTCCAATGCGCTTCTCCCTTTATTTATTTTTATTACATTGATCCTGCACGACTCTTGATCTATCGACTTCTTCCATACCCGAAGAGTCCAATGAGGAGTGTTTGTTTGTGCATTACGCGTGTGCGCGCTCTATAAAAGAATCACTCATGCCATCAGACGTAACCAATCGATTCGCCGGGTCCATACAACCTTGCGCAAGCATTTTCAGGATTTATTTTCTACTTCTATGTCGCTAGCATACTGGAGCTATTTAATTAAAGGAGGAAGAACAGGAGAAAAATAGGAATCAAACAAAATAGAAAGAGACTTTTTATTGCGTGATTTATGTTTTTTTTTTTTTTGCGGATTTGCTATTCCAGGACAGATTGTGAATTCTTGTTGTTGGAAAAACTTGGAAAAAAAAAAATTTTTTTTTTATTAATAATTTTTGGGGGTTCGGCAGCAATTTTTTTTGTCTGGACCAATTCCTTTTAATATATTTTCAATGACAATTTTTTTTTACAATTTATTTTGTTTGGCTGAAAAATTCCAGGGAAATGTTTTAAAGGTCAAGAATGAAAATTGAAATAGAAATTTTAATGATAACATTTTTTTAAAATTTGGCATAAAAAAAAAGTCTTTATGCAAACATTTCATCAGTCGGGGGGGGGTTGTACATAATTAAAGTTGCACAATTTCTATCAACCAATGAATGAAAATTTGTTCAATGAGGGGTCATAGCACATAAAAAAATGATTGAACTCGTTTAAAAAAAATACATAAATAAATCAAAATACACATACTGGACTAGGATTGTGCAGTATTACGGTGATACGATATCTTGCTGTCTAAAAATAGCAACGGCGTCACGTTCAACACAATCATTAAAAAACTGCAGCTCATAAGGACCTAATATGATATAGCATCGTTCCCCCCCAAAAATGGAACTGTTGCAATTTGGCAATATAAATAAGTGACGGTGTCACCGTACACACCGGTATAACGAGGAAGACGGTGAAAAGATGGTAAAATTTGAATACCGCCCAACCGTGCTCTAGATTCTCATTTTGGAGTAACAACGTCTAAACAAATATTAACAACCTCCTCGTGAGGTGTCGTCACATTGCGTTGCGTTTCAACGAGCGGGATCGTGCTTAATATACGTACAGCACGAGAGGAGAGCGTGAGGAGCGCTCACTCGCTTTCCCAATCCAGCCACGTAACCGTCCACCGTGCCGGCTTCACACTGAGCGGCCAGCTGTACAGCAAATGTGCCTTTCCCCTCCTCGCCCCGCCCACCCCTCCGGTCGCTGCCCACCCCGCTTACGCCCGGGCTGACCGGGCCACAAGCTCCACTCTGTGAAGGGAGAAGGCTCCCCCCCCTGACTTGGCTCGAAGCTCGGCGCTGTCACCAGACCAACGAAACGATAGAGGTGACCCCCTCCCCACAAGAAAAACTTCTCATGTGCTTTTTTGTTTGTTTGTTTGTTTGTTTTTTCCAGGTGTCCTTCAAGGCGTGATTTAAGGGAAATGAAAACGAAAAGGCCTGTTCACCTTTTAAGACGCCAGCCTGCACGCCACGGAGGGACATTTGAAACAGTACGATAAATGGAGCACAAGCGACCCCCCATGTGAGGCTCCAAATGTCATAGTTTACAGCGGGGTCAAAGTAAAGCAACGGGACTTCGTGATCGCATGCTGATAAAAGCGCGAGCAGGCTTTTGTGTCATTGAAAGCCCTCCAAACGTCCTCGTAAAACATCACCAAAAAAAAAAAAAAGTTCAAAGCCGACGTGGTCCAATTAGGAGTTCAAGCGACATTTTCCGGAAAGCTGTGACACAAAAGTCAAGCATCATCATGACTTTGGATTTCAGTAAATCTCACAAGAAGAAATCTAAGGCTGCATTTAGACGGCAAGTGACACAATTAAGATTTTTTTTTTCCCTCTCAGGTTGCACTCTTGGGATAGGAGTCATGGAAGCGGAAAGAAAAAAAATAGTTTCGGAGAGCTTCAGATTAGAATCGGGCCGTTTTCAAATTTGGAATAAAAATCCAACACTTGTTAAATCTCGACTGGATTACTGTAATGCACTTTATTTCTGTGTCAGCCAGTCCTCCATCAAGTGTCTCCAGTTGGTCCAAAATACTGTTTTTAGAGCTCATAGGAGGGAGCCCATAACTTTCTTTAACTAGCAAAATTTACATTTCAGAGGTCACTTAAAAATTATTTAATTTCTCTCTTGAAATGTTTTCACCCCACCTTAAAATCTCTGAGCTCCTTCACGTCTTCATTCACGTTATTCATTTATTGTTATTAGTCTTTATTTTTCATACAGTCAGTCAGAATTTTACTTTATGGACGACACTTTGTACACAGCTGCGTTAAATAAAGTCATGGAAATAAATAAATAATAATAAATAAAAATAAGTAGAGCAATTGAGAGTTGCGTGTCCATCATTAATTCATTGACTGCCATTGACGGCTAAAGACGTCAAAGATCCATTTTTTTTTTTACTCTGCTGGTAGTGAATGAGTTAATAAGTCAAAAGATTGCAAGCGGAGTTGCTTTCATTTAAATGCATTTGGTGGCGTGAGATGTTGTCATTGCTCTGTGTTGACGTTTGTGCAGTTATTCGTGTGCAATTTGGGAGTGTGTGCAAGCAGGTTTTTCATGCATGGCGTCAGCGCAAACTGCCGGATTGGGAAACGTTTCGAAAAGTACTTGGAAATACACACACACAAAAAAAAATAAAATTAGTCAAAGAAATTGGCCTCAAGAATTAAACACACACGATCACGTACACGGTAAGTAGTTTTACTTTATTTTACTTGTATTTGATTTGATTTCACGTTTTGTTATGACAGATATAAAAGTAAAAATGTTCCTTTAAAGCCAACCTGTACAGTTCATGAAAGTAAATAAAGGCCTGGAACACATTATTGTTGATTAAAATTGATCTCACTTGGGGGGGGGGGGGGGGGGGGCGGTGGACTTGGAAGTTCACCGGTACTTTCGACGATGTGATTATTAAACTCCCCCCAAATGGAGCGAAAGTGAGATTTCCTATCTGAATTTGACATAAATATAAAAGATTATACAGCGACGGCGGCAGCTGAAAGCAGTATAAATCTGCGTGTCCCTGGAGAAAAATTGGACACCCTCGATTCTGCGAGCGTGCCATGCCAAAAAAACTCCAAACTAAAGAGTGGCCAGCTGTCTTCTGGCCTGCTATTAAATTGCTCCTTGGATGGTGGCGATATCATTTTTTTTCCCCTCCCTCCAAAGGAGTATCCCACCAGGTCCCCAAGCAGAGCAGCCAGCTGTACGGCAAATGTGCGCTGATCCATCTGGGCCCAGGCGGGCTGCGACCTCCATCTTAAGATGCACCCCCGGCCCTCATTTTTATTTATTTATTTTTTTTTATACCTCAATTTTGAGTAGCTGGTCACTTTACGCGCTATTCACTAACGCATCGAAATGCGCGTGTGTTTAAGGTGCCGATGGCATTACGAAAGCAGCTCATAATGACGTGGTTTTCCAGGCGGGATGGGAAGGTGTTCCGTTGTTCCGTCCGTTAGCGCTATGCTAATCGAGGGCCACATGACTATATATAGAGTTATCGGTGCGAAGTGACACCATGGAGGAACGGGCCATGGATGAAAACAACACCCCTATGAATCCAGCGTCTGCTCCATTACCTACGCTAATAACGCTGACAGCTGAGCGGAGATGACCCCGGCCCCCCTGTTTCCCCTCTCCCGTGCAGATGGCCATTAAAGAGAGAAAGTGTCCTTTTTTTTTTCCACCAGAGAAGGTATTTAGAGCTTTTCCAAATTAGTATTTTTTTTTTCACTGGGTTTTTGGCCCAGACTCGTTTTGCAGTGATTATAGGCTGGATTGGATTCAACCCGCATTCGATGTTAGAAGAGATGCTGACATTTTACTCGGCTGATGCGCTGACTCGATGCATCTATCGGTTAACTTTCACTAACCTGGTCATGACAGCTGACTCACTCCTCCCTTACTTATTTAAATGATGGTAATAACCTCATTACTACACTGGTACCGTATTTTCCGAACTCTAAGCCGCTACTTTTTTTCAAGATTTTGAACCACGCGGCTAATACAACAACGTGGCTTTTCTGTGGATTTTTCTTTCACAATTGGTTGCCAGCCAATCACAGGGCACGCAAACATGAACAACGATCCGCAGTCATGATCACACCTAAGGACCATTTGTAGTGTTCAATCGACCTACCATGCATGTTTTTGGAATGTGGGAGGAAAACAGAGTACCCGGAGAAAAGCCACGCGGGCACCGGCAGAACATGCAAAGGGATCGAACCCTGCACCTCTGAACTGCGAGGCCATCGTGCTAACCCGTTGGCCACCGTGCCGTGCCTATTACTATCATTATTATGATTATTATTATGTTATTAACTGTCCTTAACTGTCATTTTAAGTGTTAGAATGCTAATCATGACAAAAAGTATGATTGTAATAATAAGGATGATGATAATAACAATAAGATCCGCATGAATGAAAGGCCCATTGTTGTGTGTAGGGGATATCTTTGAATATGATCCTAAATAAAAATAAAGAAATAAAGGAGAATGAGTCATGGTCACGTGTTCAATGCACATTTTGGATATCACTTCCAAAGTCGAGTTGCCGTAAACTTCGACTATAACAAGCCCAACGTCGAACGAATACCGGTCCAAATCGAAAACAATTCTTGCGTTACATCTCATAAGATTGCGCAGGTGCTCACGTTTGAGCCAGTCGGCGCCTTTTCCTTTTCTTTTACCGCTCGCCGTATTTGTTCCCCCGACATTCCAAAGTCACTTTAGGACAAACAGTGAGCACGCGTGTGGCTGGCGCCACATTTTCCAAATCGTCAAACAAACGCATCCAGCAGACACCCCTTTTGAGGAGTCTGATGGAAACGCGTGATCATGCGGAATACAAAGCGGCGGCATATCACAGGAGTAAGACATCAGACAATAACCCAATCACCAATCCTCCAGTTATCTTAAGCTGCCCGAATTCCACTATTACGGGGGAGCTGTGCGCTCGCGCTGCTGAAAGACATAAAGTAACCAGTAGGGGGGTTTGTTTTCTACCCTCCCAGTGTGTTCCGTGCCCGCCTTTGCAACAGAAAGGACTAATGCTGGCATGGTACTGTATTAGGCACCCCCAGTAGAATAGTGGGTGAGCAGATTGCAAAGATGAATACAAAACACACACCTACACTGCGGGCTCGTCTCTCCCCTTTGCAAATGCACCGCGGCATCAAAATCACAAATCACATGCTTCTGATTGTTTATGCACAAACAGTGGGCCCCAGATAGAATTGCCCACCGTGTTTAAATTCACCTGCGCCTAGAAGCGTGTCCCAAACAGAGAGGCGGTTTGGTTCCAGATCAATGAGTCTCTCCCCCACTGAAGACAACAGATAATGCAGTGTAATGAAAGAGCCGCCAAACGAGCTGAATAAATGAATGAATAAAGGAATGTGAGACCAGAATTCTGATGCCTACTTACTGCGGGCGAGGAAAAAAAAAAAACTGTTTTCCAATTGTTTTGCCATTACAAATGCTTCAACCTGCATACATATGAGAAACAAAGGCAACCAAAAGATTTTGGGGAAAAATAATGTTTTTGGCTGCATCATGCCATGAAAAAAATAATTTAAAAAATATATTAATAATAATAACAATAATAATAAATAAATATTTTTTAAAAATGTATCGGCTACTAACTAATCACGTGTCAAATTAATTTAAAAAATAATAATCCAACAATTGTTGAGGTAACCTTTTTTTTTTTTAATTTAAAGTTGAAAATACCCACTATGGAAATTGTGAAGTTCTCCAAAAAAGCAGACTGATTAAATTTGGGTTGAATCAAACTAAAACGTTTGCCTTTGATTTTGGAAAGCAATGATCAAACAGTTCTGTCAATTTTCATTTCATTTATGTTTGTGAATTTTGTCAATTTAATTTTTTTTTAAACAAAGGGGTGGAAATTTAAATATCATTTTTCAATTCATCAATCAATCAATAAAATGTAACCTGGAAAAGAGTAAGGATGCATGACCAAAAAAAATACAAATAAAGGATACTGTCAAGATATTTTCTTCCCACATTGAATCAACATTTGAAACATTTCAGCAGTCTCCACAAGCATGCTCACAACATTTCGGCATGCACGGGGAAATTAAGACGACTTGCTTATGTTTATGGATGCACAACACTTGGGGATGAAGTGAAAATATGAAAGTAATTCCACCTAGTTTGTGATGTGATCCAGAAACTTGTGAGCCTAAATGAGACAGGGTCAAATATTTAATTAGATTTTTCACACCATGTGCTTCAGCCTCAAAAATGATGAAATGTTTCTTTTTAAATTGAATCTTTAAATGGATGATGCCGATGATTTTTTTTTTTTTTTACTAAAGTGAACGGTTAAATGGAGAATATTGACGACGGGCTCAGAAACAAACAAACAACTTTCATATTAAAGAAGCGCCAAGGAAAGTGATGTCGGTGAATGCATTTTGAAAGCACGGCCTCACACACACACACACACACAAAAGAACATTATCTCCTACCGAGCATGTGGTTGGCCACGTGAACTTGGATGTCCCATTCGCTGTAGAATACCATTTGGCATTTTATGCACTGGTACGTCTTCTTCTGCAAATAAGAGCAAGACACACAACATAAAAATAAAACATTAAAAAAAATAAATAAATAAATAAATGGTCGCACAGAAGGAGCCGCAATACCTCTTCAGTTTGCGACGGACTCGATCTGGGCATGGGAGACATCTGGGGTGTCTTTAGCTGTCCGCCGCCGCCGTCCCCCGCGTGCATCGTCTGGACATGGTTATGCAGTTCCGCCTCGGACTCAAACTTCACGTTGCAGCTGGAGCACCGCGTCTTCGCGGCCGCCGTCGAGGACGTCGAAGAGGACGAGGACGACGAGGAGATGGCTTTGCCCTTGACCTCGCCTGGGCTGAGACTCTCTCCCTGGATCCATTGAGCCGCGTTGGGCGCCGGGGTGGTGGCGCCGCCCTGGTGCTGCTGTTGTCTGCCTCCGTTCATCGTCGGGCTGGAGCTCTTGGAGCCGGCGCTGGCCACGCACGAGGCGCAAAGTCCGTAAGGTAGCCCGTTGATGTCCAGCTTGACCAGATCCTGCTTGGAACGGAAATCTTTCAAGCAGGAAGCGCACTTGAAAGGTTTTTGGACGTGATGTAGCTGCTGGTTGTGAGCGATGGCATTGCCGCGCCCGGTGGATTGGTTTCCCGACATGGTCCCCGTTTTTTGCATGTGGAACGTCCCGTGGATCTTGAGCTCCAATGTGGAGGTGACCGTCTGCATGCAAACCACGCAGCGGAAACCCGTCAGGGAATTCCTCAGGTCCGGGTGCATCTGACAGTGCTCCAGAAAGTCCTCCTCGCTATGGAGAGGCATCTTACAGATGCGGCAGCTGCCCGTGTCGAGACTTTTGCTGTGGGTGACCTTGTGCTCGGTCAGGGTGAGCAAAGAGGGGAATCGCTCGCCGCAGATGGGACACATGTAGTGCTTGACGGGTCCGAGGTGGGTCTGCATATGTTCCCGCAGGCCGGCCTCGGAGAAGAAGGTGCGGGAGCACACGTTGCACTTGTGGTTACCTTTGATCATTTCCGCTTTCCTTTTCATCATGGCACTCTCGCCGGGGCGAATGTTGTGGTCCCTCAACTGGTGGTTGGTGAGAAGTGACTCCATGGTGTACGAGGCCCCGCAGATGTCGCAACTATACATGGGCTCGGCCGTCTCCACTTCTTCCTCACTTCCATCATGGCTGTTCTGGGACTCCACTGCAGATCCTCCCGTGGTCCCCGTACCATGACTATTTGTCAGGAGACCTTGCAACTCCGCCTCATCTTTGGGATGGCCGTCGGCCCCGCCGACGGCGGAACCGTTTGCGCCGCAGTTCGGCGCCTTCCCCTCAAACACGCAATGTTTCTCCCGCAAGTGCTTCTCCAGCAGGACAATGGCATGGAAGGCCTTGCTGCAGAAGCGGCAGTTGTATTTCTTGCTGTGGGTGGTGATGTGACACTGCAGCTCCACCTCGGTCCCGAACGACTCCCCGCAGAAGATGCATCGATGGGAGCGGCCTTGGTTTTCCAGGTGGCTGTGCTTGACATGCAACTGCAGGTCGGTCTCGTGCCGGAAGTCCCAGTTGCAGGAGGTGCAGCGGTAGACCTTCTTCTCATTGCTGTGCTTCACGGCTAAGTGGAGTTGAGTCGACACCTTGGAATCAAAAACCTCCTGGCATAGAGTGCAACGAAAGAACACAAAGGTGTGCATGTCCAGCAGGTGCTTCTGCAGGTCGTCCACGGACGTGAACTGCTTGTCGCAACTCTCGCAGATGTAATACGTGGAGGTGATTGTGAAGTGAATGGTGACATGCTTCAGAAGGGATTCCTGGTTCGGGAACTCTTTGTTGCACTGCGGGCAGGTGAGCTGAGGCTGCAGGCCGTCGAGGTGAGTCTTCAGGTGAGTCTGGAAGAGATCCAAGTTGGTATACTTGGCCCCGCACTGGTTACAGATGAACTCGCTGGAAGATCGTGCGGCGGAGCCGCCTTGCTTGAGCATGGACGCTTGCTCCACAGTTATCGGAGACGAGGGGCTGAGAGCGTGCAGCGTCTTCTTGCCGTTATTGATGTAGTTGAGCGCCAGGGGGATGTTCTTGTGATTCTCCTTGATGTGCTTGTTGAGCTTCAGCACGCTGTTGAATATCGGCGAATTGGTGCAGTACGAGCAGGAGTACACCTCGACGATGGGCTCCTTGGGGGTGACGGCCAAAGGGGAGTCGAAACGCAGGCTACCCCCGTCGCAGTGGGTCTGGCGGACGTGCTCTTCCAAGGTGGTCTCGGTCAAGAAACCCATGAAGCACTGGGGACAGAAGAAGGCGTTGCTCTCCTTGGCCACGGGACTCGGGAAGCCGTGGGAACAGCGGATATGCTCCTGGAGGGCGTTGAGATCGCTCAGTATCTCGGGGCAGAAGTTGCACTGAAGGAGCGAATCGGACAAGCCGGCGAGCAAGGCCGCGTGGCCTTCAGCGTTGTGGACCTGCTTCAGATGTTCGTTGAGATTTAACAACGAGGGCAGGACCTCCAAGCAAAACTGGCAGGTGTGAGCCTGCTCGGGTTTGTCCAGATGCATGGTCCGGAGGTGAATCTGAAGCACGGCCAAACTGGAGAACACTTGCTTGTTGCAGTACATGCAGCTGTAAGAAACCTTGGGCTGCTTGGCGGCTCGCCCGCCGATGTCCGACGCGTTATGAGCGGCCCTCTTCCTCCGGCCCCGAGTCTTGGGGACAGGCGGCGCCGTTTCGACCATGGTTGAGCTGTCAACAGAGAGGTTCGAGTCGGGAGTGGTGCTGGAGACGGAAGTGTAGCCCACGGTCAGCAAAGAAGGGCTGTTGCTATGGTTACTAGATTCGGGGAGCTGGTGGATGTCCATGTGAGCGTAGAGGTCTTCGACGGACATAAAGTGCTCGGAGCAGATAGCGCAGGAGTGGCTCTTGCGATCCCGACTGTGGGCCTGGTCGATGTGGGTCAGAAGGGCGCCTTCGTCGCTGAAGGGCTCGTGGCAGTAAATGCACTGAAGGGTGGCACCCAGACCGCCGTCCTCTGACGGGGAGCACTCGGGGTGACACTCGGCAATGTGCCTTTGAAGGTCTTCCGGGACGTCGAAGCCTTCCTCGCAACGGCTGCACTTGCGCGTCTCTTTCAGCTTCCAGTCGTCGACACTACCGAGGCCGGCGCCGCCGCCCTCTTTGCCCCTCTCGTGCACTTGCATGTGGCCGTGCAGCGAGCTGGAGGAGAGGAAGCCTCGGCGGCACACGGGGCACTTGTGTGGTTTGTTGGAGGCGTGAGTTTTCATGTGGATTTTCAGGTGGTCGCTGCGGGAGAAGGCCGAGTCGCATTCGCCGCAGTGGTACTTCTTGTCGCCGGTGTGCAGCTTGACGTGTCGATCGCGGCTGCGCTTGTGCTTGAACAGACGGCTGCAGAAGGTGCAGCTGAACGGAAGCTTGTCGCCGTGGCTCTGCTCGTGACGTTTGAGGAAGCTTAGGCGGCTGAAGGACTTGTTGCAGAATTGGCACGGGTAGGGCAGGCCCGGTCCCCCTTCGTCCTCGCCGAAATCATAGTCCTCGCAGTGTCCCGGAGACGTCTGATCCTTACTGGAGGGAGACGACGCCGGCCAAGAACATGACGGGTCGTCCTCGATGTCTGCACCGTCTGGAAAGGAAATAGAAGGAAAAAGCGACGAGGTTGTCAGTGAAGCTATTCGGGGGGGGGGGGGGGCGATATACATATGTTAGATTATCAACCCATTAGTCTCATTCATTTGCATACACACAAAAAGGTGGGTCACTACTGTGTTGTCGCTCATGTAAATGGCAAGTCGGGTGTGAATTTTTTTGTATTTTAAATAACATCGAACAATGCCTCCCTGTCGGTGTTATCCAAAAAGTTACACTAAAACACACAATTGAAAGTATAATTAGAGATGATAATAAGAAGAAATACTTTTAGCACAATTAACCTTGTATGTGGCCATGTAATGGCTTAGCCCACTGTGACTCATAACACAATCTCTCTGACATTTAAAGCCAAAGCAAGACAGTGGGTGTACTTGAGGATGTAAGCCTGGCATGAGGTAAATTAGAACATTTCTATTATTTCTGAACAGCTACAAGACTCTAAAAAAAAATTTGAAATGAAAAAAAAAAAACACAAGAGCCCTTGAAACAACTTTAAAGCCAGATGAAACACGCAAGAAAAATTCCACACCGGTGGTGGTGGGAGAAGATTAAACGTGCAATTTCAACCGCAGCCATACGTAGCCTTTAGGAAGCCTCCGCCGCAAGACAAATGATTTTCATGAAAAGTTGAGTGTTCGGAGCATCAGTCAATACATACCCCGATTAGAGCATGAACATTATTATCATATTTATCAGCATGCAAAGCTGCGAGGCAAGTGGTAATGGTCGCAAGAATATGTGTTTCGCAGAGGAGGCAAACAAGGGACGCGACCCGAGTGAGCCATTTGTTAAAAAGGTTCCGAAAGCTAGCGAATTTCTTGGTGCATTTTGCCCATTCCTCCGCATGAAAACTTCAATTTGGGGTCAATAAAAAATACTTTAAAAAAGACTGAGCAAAATAAAACGTGATGTGATTGGCTATTGCAAATGTTTATCAACTATAAATCCGTTCACTCACACGAAAAAAAAAAAACAATTGTAATAATGAAAATAATAATAATAATAATAATATATTCAATTTGCAAGTGCCTTTCAAGACGCTCAAAGACACTGGAAAATCAAACTGTTCAAAGTAAAACGTGATTTAAAATGAAAAAAATAAAAAAGTACTAAGGTACTATAAAATCTTCCTGGCAACACAAGCTCGCTGAATTCTGATTGGATAAAAACTGTCACCTAAAAATACAACGCCGGGATGTAATATGACATGAATGAGAAGATTTTTAAAAATATTTTTAAATCGTGCATTCATCAATAAAGTGGTGAAATCCAACCGTTGCTACTTTTGCAAGCAATCTCCGCTCATTGAGATAGCTCCTTTCTGTGCTTTGCGAGTGCTTGCTGACCAATTTCATTGGTGTGGTCCGCTTCCTACCAGAAGTCAGCTGCGATAGACTCCAACGTGGCATTCAAAATGGATGGATGATTTCCTTATTTTCAGGAATAACTCCCTTTTTCTCACCATTGTTGCTACCGACCTTCTTCCGGTTTCTGATTGGCTAAGATAACTTTCAAGTTAGAATTACAGCGCCGTTTGGCATTTGCTGTCTGTTTCAAGGGGGAAACGACTTCTTGAAAATCCCCGTGTGCGGAGCCTCACTTACTCAAGGGCAAGCAGGTGCAGAGAATCACGGGGGACGCCAACAATACCGCTCCCATATGTGTTACAAATACTTGACGGCCCCCCCCCCGAATACGCAAATGTGCTGACATTCCAGCACGGTTGCATTGTACAGTAACGAGACTGGAAAACAGCACTTCCACAAGTTCAAAAGGTTACAAGCCACTTCTTCCTGCCGTCCCATTCCAAGTGCTCTCCACTTCCTTACCAAAATAAAACAACGTAATCGCAACCCCTTCAGAAAAAAAAAAAAATCCATGTCAAGAGGCCAAAACTTAGAAATGGAAAAACAAGAGGAAACTGCAAAGATTTATGAAGGAACGAGGGGTGGCGGTGGAGGAAAAGCTCTTTGCAGGAGCCGACCTGTAAAGAGTTGAGCTGACAAATCCAAGTGTCTCCTTCTCTTCCCCACGCTTTTGTTTTTACGACGCGGTCTGCCCTTCATCAGGATATCATGCCCTCTCTGAACACTTGCCCCCCCCCCCCCGCCCCCCCATTAGGGCCTATCTTCAGGAAACAGATGCAGTCGGAGGAGGCCGTTGCCTCGTCCCCCCCACCCCCACCACCACCGTAAAGTGCTGAAAGCACCACGTTGAGAGCCCACCTCCACGCCGCGGCCCTCCCGAATGCCCCCCCCCCCCCCGCCCCGCTGGCGAGGCGCCCACTCGACGCATCTCCCTCAAGGCGCAAACCTCGCTTGGTTTGCGAGCCTCCATACGTGCCTCTCTCTTTGCTTAGCGGGAGAGTGGCTGACTCAGTGCCGTGCCCTCCTCCGCAGAAGGGGGCGGCTGTGCCACGGAGACAGAACGCATGAAGAATGACCCCAGCCGATGCCTTGCAGTCAAACGTATTGGCGTTAAGACAACGCAATCAAACAAACAAACAAATGGGCCCGTACGCAAGGTTAAATGAAATTCGACGGTTCCGAAATGAGGATGCATTAGCCGTGGGAACGGCATCGAGCTTATTTGCTTGATGTCAATTATTTATTTGGCGCCGTCTCTCCGTGGACACATAAACATGAATTTAAACATAGTGAAAGGATTTTTGTCTTCAGTAAAAAAAAAAAGAATGATCATGTTCAGTTTGTCAAGTGATATTCTGGCATTTTAGAGCAAGGCGGCGAGGCAATTGCCACTCAAATTCCACCAAAATGTTGAGACACCCTGATGTCATACAATTCCGACTCTGACATAATTTTTTTTTCAATTTTGAGTGAATAAACGTGCAAAAGATTTTTTTTTTTTAATAATACAACGGTTCAGCTTTTTGGTGCTTTTTTTCACCACTAGGGGCGCTCTATAGTTCCAAAAATATGCTAAATAAATCTCAAATTTTATTTTTGTATATTGTTTTTTTTTTTCTTTTCTTATAGTCTGGGAAACACTGTAATCAAAATCCAAAGAAAAGAGCTTTGACCATCGAACTTGCACCGTATATAATTTATCAACGATATCCCGCGAGGCTGAAAGGTTCTGCTGCTGTAAAGACCTAGTGACTTGGCCCTTTGTTTTAGTGGCAGGACAATAAAAACAAGAGAATATTTTTGATGTTTTTTTTAGTGCAGGTTCATTCTCTCGCTCTCTTCCACACGCACGCAGAAAACCCGAGCTCGAAGTCCAATGGCCAAAACAAGTATGTGAACAACCGTGGATGAAAGCGCAATCCTTCCTCAGGAGACCGGCAGAGGAAAGAGAGAGACAGACTTGTTTTTTTCCCTCTTCTTCACCCTGACAAGAAATGCCCAGGCCTCAGCAGCAGCCTGAGTAAATAAAAGAACGGGCCTTACTTCCCAGTCTCTCGGGCCGGGGGCCTGTGCACGCCAGCGCTCTCTGTGCTGCTGCCAAAGGGGATGCTGGGGCCTGAAAAACTACACCCTGCAGCTGAAGGGCTGTCTTTGTTGCACTGCCAAGGCCTTCCTGAGCATCCTTCAGCCAACAGCCTGTCACATCCTGGGAGGAAGACCTCCATCTTAAGGCCTGTCCCTCTTTGGGAGTTGTGTCCCTCACACTCAACGCCGCCGCCGTCGCCACCACCTCCCACTCGCTCGGTTAAATGGCTCCTATATGGAACAAAACAAGCCCAGCCGCGGGGAGTGTGCCATCGTCGTACATTAGCTGGGGAGATGAGATCTTAGTCTTTACTTAGGTGACAGAAAAAGCAAGCACAACAACTGGAAAGGCATTCAGTCGTGCATAGACCTCCGCCAAGGTGCAACACAAAAGCTTCCGAGCAATATTTATATTGTCGGTGTAGAAAATGTTAAACCGTCAGTGGTGGGCGGTCAAGGCCTTCAAGGCCTTCTTTGCTGGCCTAACATAATCAAGAAATCATGATCAGATGTCATATCTCAGCGTTGTATTTTTAGGTTAGCGTTTTTATCCAATCAGAATTCAGCTAGCTCGTGTTGCCGGGCAGATTTTAATATGAACACGCTTGTACAATTTGTCCCAAATTTTTAGGAAGACATATATCTTTGACGACTGAACAATCCTGAGGTCCTATATTTTGGAATTCAACAAAGACGTTCGGTCACGATACGACGCTAAAGAAAAATCCAATCCACATTTTATTGGACGATATGCCTCGAAACTCAATTATTTGAGCAGGCATCAAATCTTGGCATTTGTTGTGGCTACTTTCCAAGATTTACGCCAGTACCAGACTCAACTAACGGAAATGGGAGTGAAGTCAAAGCAAAGTCCATATATTTTCGGGGAAATCGTCAACCAACCCACCAACCAATGCGTGAAGGCGAATGCAACACCTCTCGCATTCGCCCGTTAGTTTAGCTCAGGGGTGGGCAAACTTCTTGATTGGCGGGCCACAATGGGTTCGGAAATTTGACAGAGGGGCCGGACCAGGAGCAGAAGGATGGAGTGTTTTGGTCACCTCACCTCATCGGAGAAAAAAAAAAAATGAAAATGAACAAAAGCATTATCCCAGAAAAATGTCTTTGACACACCGCAGTATTTAGAAAATAAAACATTAACAAATTTTATTCATTTAATTTTTTTCAAGTTCGGCGAGCCGGATTAAAACTTGTAACGGGCCGCCTGTGACCCACGGGCCGTAGTTTGCCCACGCCTGGTCTCCGATAAATTTCATCCGGTAACATACATGCAGAGCACTATATTCCAAAAATAAAATCTCTTCTATTTACACAAGAAATAACCCTATTTTTTTTCTCTCACACGCAGGTCTGGAGGTTTCCTGTAGCAGACTGAGGTGTTCTTTGTGCTCTGCTTCCTCTGTGTTCATTCATAGTAACCTTTCCCAGAGTAAATACTCCTGTTCAAATAAAGCCCTTAAATCTGGGAACAGGTCGGCTGCCATTTTTGGATTCCGAAACCCACAGGATCGGTTTTGATTTATGCCTGCTATTAATATATTTGGGTCTTTAAAAAAATAAAAATACACGGGGATATTTTTAAGAGAGCGTGACATTAATTCTCCTGACGACGCAGTCACCCTTTGGAATGGAAGGCATATGGTGGTGCAAAAATGGGATCATGATGATCAGATTCGGATGAATGTGATCTAAAGTGGAGATTTATGGCGTTTTGTTTTAATTCTTGGTTCAGGCTCTCCTGCGTGAAGATTGCAAGTTTATAAAAGAATTGTCGATTGGTAGGAATGAGAATATTTATTTGTCTATACGTATCCTGCAAACAGTCCAAAGGTTTGTTATAGACTTCAGTCCAAAGCGCATGCTTGTCATAAACGATAGTGTATGTTTTGCGTGAGACTGTATTTGTTGGCACATGGGAGATTGGGGACTCATTGAATCAACAAAAAGCTGACAACTTGTCTGATGTAACACTGTGACCTGCCTTCATATTCACAGATGTGATTGTTTCTTTTTTGTAATATTATTATCCCGGAAGAAGTAGCGAGCGTTTCCCCGCGAGACAACCGCATGTGTCATCTCAGCACTTTACCATTTCTGATGCCCAAACAGCGGCGCGTGTCTGAACAACGCACTCGTCATGTACAGCACGCTTTGTGACACCGTCACTTAAGATGGAATGGAGGAGGCGGCGAAATGGATTTTCACATCATATCTCAGCACCCTGACTGAACGTGCGCTTAAGAGTTCTTTGAAATAACTTCTTTATCACTAACGTCCTACCTGCCACTCATCTCTGGAGCTGCGGTTAGCTGCTAGCAATAGCAAAACTCCTGAGATTGTGACTTTTGCCTTTGTATATTCTATATGTGGCACAGGAACATTTATCCGCCATATCCGCACCCATAAAATCACATTTAGGATATGATGTTTTTATTGCTGTTATATTGTTAGCCAGGTAACAGTTGGTGGCTAGCAAAGTAGGCAGTCAAGTCAAATCAGCTAGTTCATTGGTGTGCTGTTAGCTTGCCAGCTTGTATCATACTGGAAATAATTTAGTTGCTAAACCCTTCTTGAGGATGTCACTTAGGTAACCAGAAGTTAATTAGCTAACTAGCTAGCGAGTCAGGGGGTCAGTCAGCTCTGAATTTTAAAATTGTGATGGGATAATACAACTATTTACCCATCTAGCTAGCTTGTTAGTTACTTACTTAGTTTGTCAGTCAGTCAGTAGGCCTAAGTTAGGTAGTTGGTTGGTTAGTTGGGTAGCCAGTCAGTTTTGAATTTCCCTGCGGAACAATAACATTTTCTATCCTTCTAGTGAGCTTATTTAGTCTGTTTAGCATTTATGTAGTTAGCTAATTAGCCAGGGAGGTAAATTATTCAGTCAGTCAGATAGTAAGGTAGGTGGAATGCTAGTGAGTGAAAGACCAATTTGTTCGCACACATTGGAAGGATCGGATTACCCTCACTTTGTTAGTTATTAAGTCAATCGGTAGGCTACTTGCTTATTCAACAAGTTGGTTAGCAGGTAGCTAAATTATCTAAATTTAATTAAAAAAATAAATAAATAAAATTTTTGGTCATTAAAACAGGACAGAAAAGGTTGAGTTTTATATCTATGGTGAGGCCAAAATCTTGATTGATTTTTGGTCAATTTTATATTTGTTCACAAATCTATTTACCAGCCAGAAAAGTAAAGAAATTACTAAATTAAGTGAAGAAACCCTGAAAGTTTTTCACCTATTACTTTTATTATTTATTTTTTTTTCAACCAGGCAAACACAATATACCTTCACGCATAACTGACAAATGTCAGGTCCCCCTCGGCGTTGAGAGAGATCAATCAATGCTACAGGACGAGAGGGGAGGTGTTGCGTGTTGGTGTGTGTGTGTCTTCGAATGAGTAGTGCTCGAGGCCAAGTCAGGAAGTCAGCAGATGAAATAAGACTTCACTTCCTGAGGTTTCATCAGCAAGCCGCCCCGGCCTGACATCGCAAGTCTTAAAATGCATTCAGCAACGGACGAGCGTCAAATCACCGTCTGGACTCTGAGGTCTGGGCGTTCATTACGCCGACACCCTTGTGGCCCCGCCTCTCAGCCACGGGGAAAGCGGCAAAGCGTCAACTACTTTGTCCACATTAGCAACGTCCCCCAGCTCAGACAGGCACACTTGGTCACTGTCCCAGAAATCACACTGCCCCAGTGGCACCCAGGGAAAGTTAGACAAATGGAAGGCTACCACCGAGGCAAAGTAGGGCGGCCGGTCATCATTTACGATGTTTTTTTTTTTTTTTGCGGTGGCCTGTGTTAGGAGACACGATGAAAAAATGGATAACATACTACAAGGCATACATGTCCCTGACACACTCATATACTTCCCCAAACAGACCAAAACTGACGTTAGTTATTCAATTAGGTGGCTAGCAACTCCTTCCGCTAACTGGCTAGTTATTTCATTAGCGATGTGGCTAGCTAAGAGAAACCAGTGAGTTTGTTAGCAAGTTGGCAGAGTAGTCAGTCTCCCAGTCAGCTAGTTGTTCGTTAACTAGCCAAGTGGCAAGCTAGTCCCGCTGCCATCCAGCTAGTTAGCAGTTTGGCAGGCGGCTCGCTCGTCTATCCATCAGTCCGCTAGTTAGCCAGATGGTGAGCGACTGGCTCAAAGCAAACTAAAGAACAGATGCACAATTTAAAAAAAACACGATTTACGGTGCTTTTTTTTGCTAACGTTGCTCGTCGCGTGGGTCCGGTCTAAGCTTGCGGTAGAGGGAGAAGAGAGAGGAGAGAAGAGGTTGCAAACAGGAAGAAGGCTGTCCTGCAGGTCTTGGCTTGTCCAGTGGCCAAAGTGAGTCTCGCAGGGGGAGAGAGGAGGATGACAATCTGTCCCACAGCATGGCCCCTCCATCGCCCGCCTCATTGCACTGGCTCTAAGGGAGGACGGGGTGGGTAGGACGTGTGTGTGTGTGTGTTGTTCCCTCAACACTGCGGCAGATCAGGTTCAAGATCCAGCAATTCATTCGATGTGCTGCTGCTAATGCGCGCTCACTGTGTGCGCCGAGCACTTGTATTCCCTCTGTTTTGTACTTATTCAAGTAAATATGACTTATGTATCAGCTTGGAGGAAAAGAATTGTTGTGTGTGTGTGTGTGGGTGTGGGGGTGTGGAGAGATGCTGACTTATTGTACGACCGCTTCATTAGAACGTTTCAAGAGAGTCGACTAGAAACTGGCCTCAACGGTCAGTGAATTCAGCATCATTTCAAATGAAGACAAAAATATATGCTAAAAAGTGACCGGGGATCATAATTAGAATCTTCTCAGAAAATGGTCGGGCGCCAACATTTGTACACAGCGTACCTTTTCGCTCACTCTTTAAGATTACAAATATTTATATGCGCCTGGTCAAAATCGTGTTAGTTCGACCCACGGATGCCGTGATTGCGACGTGAAATAAACTATCGCAAATACGCGTTTGTAAAATATTTTTCCCAAATCATAAAATATGAGAAGGAGCGTTTTCAATTTTAATGTAGATACGCGAAAAATTAGCCTTTGATTTATTCGACTACGATTAATCTTTCATTGGGCAATCTTGATACCAAGTAGCACCATGATGCCTCCTACAGGTCAGTCTCGGTATTACAGCCGACATCTGCTTTGGTGAGGAGTTTGCCAGATATTATGTCAAGTACCCCAAACACAAAAGAGCAGAGCATGCGTCCATTTCCTCAATGCGTGAGGTCGTCCATATTTTTAAAAAAATATGACTTTGAAAAATAAAAAATAAATCAGTAGACTGTGTTTTAGCAACTGCATGCGGAAAGAAAACGTTAGCCCCTTGCTTCTTGACATGCGACTTCTGTTTTTTTTTTTCCCCCTGATTAATACACAGAGGTTCTATTTGATATCTCCTCAAAGGGCGTCCATGCTTGTCAGTGGTAGAACAACAGGAGACAGCCCGGGAGGCAGACAAAAACACAGAGAAAAAAACAAAACAAGCATCTACTCAAGCAAAGCGATGTATTTTCATGCATCCCTGTCTTAAATGTCAAGATTTCTTAACCCTCAGCGACTGCGGCACTGACACCTCTCCAAGGTCCAAGGGAACCGGCATTTATTAATAATTAGCTCAAGACAGACATTTTTTTTTCTTTTTCCAAAGAGAATCAAATTTCACAAGTTCTTTTCCAGTCATTCTTCTCCTATTTCTTTTTTTTTTTTTGTTGGCCCGAATCCCGGCGGCGGCCAATGAACGAGCCATTCCGACGTCGCATCAGCCTCGCCGCTCCCTCCTCTCCTTAATCATGCCTCTAATACCCTCCAGATGAATAAACAGCTTCATCCCTCCTCTCTGCGCGAGCCAGAAGGCTCCTCTCTGCACTCTCCAATCCAACTTCCAAGCAGAGAGCAGCAGCACAAGAAGAAGAAGACGCGAGCGAAAGATGACAGATGGAAGGGTGGATCAATGTGGGGGGGGGGGGGGGGACGGCGCAAACGGCAAAGTAACAAAAGCCACGGCGAGATTTTCTGCTTTTTTTTTTCCCCTCCAATAATTCGTCTGATCTCTCACTCGACACAATTACCACTGCGATGAGGCTCCTCGTCTTTGAGTAGACTCCTACAGACATGCTTGAGTTTTTTTTTTTTTTTTTGTGTGTGCAACCTTGTTGCCTCACACTGTGTCCACAGACTGCACAGGAAGGGGGAGGGGCCTGCTAAGTTGGCGGGTGGTTGGACGAGGATGAGGAGGGGGCGGATGCTCCCTGGAGAACCAAGCAGGCCACGGACCGCCACTTCCCCGAGCCCACCAAAGCGTGCCAGAAGACCCCCCGACGTGTGTGTACAGTATGCGAGCACAAATGGCCGACAGATTTCAGGCTTTGCTTTGTTTCCGCCCGCCCCTTTTCCGATTGTATCCGAATGCTAATAAGCGCAACGCATATTTTTCGTGTACACGCACACGTGCGGGGCACGCGCTTGACTCTTCATGAGACCGGACGCCGGCGGATGACTAAGGGGCGTTGTTTTTTTTTTACTCAATCATCCATCACGGCAAATTGATTTATTCCTGTTTAGCAGAAAAAAGTTAGAAAAAAAAAAAGATTGTTTTTGTGCTAAGTGGCAAACTTTCAGGGTCAGTGTGGAAGAAAAAGAGATGATGGTACATTTTGAAACGCTTCCTCCTCCCAGATTCTTAATGGGAGCTCCTAATTTGCAAGAAGGCAATCAGTGCTAGGCTTTACTTACTTAGTAACACATCACCACCACCTGGGAGGCTATTTGTGTTTCCTTCCCAGGAGAGGAATTCGACAGGAACGCCAGCCAACACCAAATGGAAAAAAATGGCGCTCAGTGGAGGGGAAGACCTCCGCCAAGGCCAAACGCTCAGAACTTGGATCACTACTTCTTGCATATTCTTTGATTTTGTCGCAAAGAATTGCACGCTAGTCACGACGTGATGTAAATATCATTAGAAAAATAAAAACGCGCAGGAGAGCACAATGCACAGGTAGACATGACGTGTGTGTGTGTGTGTGTGTGTGTGTGTATCTTAAGGCTTCTACAGACCACACACAATATTTCCTTTTGGGGACCCATACATTTGAATAAAAATAAGTCTTGTGATGAACGCTATGCGGAATCAACACGCCCGAAAGTCGTAACTGGCAACCGTTCGAAAATGTCAAATATATTCTTGCTTTTTTTAAACGACAATTGTCGAAGGAGTGAAAAGTGTGGATTTAATTGCAGATACGCTTGCGAGGCCATTTTCAAAACGGACCTAGGACGTCCAAAACTCTTTGGTCTTTCTGTATATTATTTCTCCCGCTGTGACGTCATAAATGACGGTAATATGAGGGGCATTTATTCAAGTCGGACTTTGCTGAAGGCCTACATGTGAAATGTACGGCCCCCGCCACTGGTGTGAAGAGAATGTGGACCCCCCCCGTTTAACTGATGCCCATTGAAATACATTTTCACCACAAACGATTATGCAGGGGCTCGCCCAATTAAGCGATACTGGAGCACTCAAACGCGATTGAAGTTGTCGGAACCATCCATCAGACACGGCTGGACTCGTGCCAGGAATCCTGATACAGGATTGTGACATCATACATAATCACCTCCCAATATCATCTATCACTGACACCGACACCCATATCAGATAATTACTTTTTTTTTTAATCTGGCTGTCGCAGACAGGATGTGCGGCGCTAATACGGGGCTAATGTCTATTGCTTCTGTACGGCTATAATTGGAATATACAGTGAGGAGGTAATAAAAGTGGTAGCAGTGCTCAAGTTGCTATCTGAACTACCAGGAGAATATTACAACTCGGGTGACCTTTAATTAAATTTGCTGTGCAAATACGGTGATGAATCAGCAAGGGACAGTTGCAGAGACGTTGGGAAAGCCAACAGCGGTAAACTCCGTCCGTCTGAGGTGTGCAGCCTTTTATGAATTTGGATTTCTTTTCGGGTTGACTGAGGTGGTGTCCCGTTCGAGCTCAACTGAGGTGGTCTGTTTCTTATTTATTTATTTTTTTTCCCTTTAAAAAAAATGCAAGAAGTCGGTTATTGTCATGCAGCGTGACGAAAAAAGGAAACATGGATTTCTAAATATGGAATTCTTTTGAGTCAGCATTCTACTTTGGCCTTTCATACAGTATGCGTGAATGTTAAAATAAGACGCTGAGTACCGAGCAAACCCAACGGTTTTGACGGATTTATAGTTAGATGGCCTTTCGCAGTAGTTATGTTCAGACTGTAAAATAGGAAATAGAAGACAGTCAGGTTTCAGCAAGATTTTGATTTTATTTAGGCATCGGGAAAATATTATTTATTTTTTTTGCAACTTTACATTATGTAACTTGCACTTGACTTTTTTTAAAAGTAAAAGCCTATGTAATAATAACGCCTAAAATAATTCTTACCCAGCTCAAATTAGATTTTTTTTTGTTAAATGAGTATATTATAAACAACACAAGAGGCCACCAAAAGACGTATTAAACCGTTCACTAGGAAATCAACAATTGCAATATAGTTTCTCAATAAAAACAAATTGAGTATTCCCAAATTTTTAGTTGATGATGCAGTTGATTTAATTAATAACAGAATATTAGAGTAATAACTAACCAATGTTAATTGCTTGATTGCCATCAGATGCCACACTTTAACTTCTCAAACTTGACATACACCGCAGCTGCTGTTTTGGTTAGCAACCGCGTTCAAATGGGCAGTTCACAATATAATGCGGGCGAGCGGACAACAACGTCTATAAAATGAAATAATTACACTTACTACCGGTTTCGTTTTCACAAGGGGAAAAGAGGCGCCTTTTTCAAAGACTGCATGTACGAAAACATGAAGCGGGTGGATCATTATTTAAATGAACCTCAAGTTAGCAACTTAATTGCTTTCGGGATTCCATTTATAACCTGAAACGTTCATGAGTCAAGGAAATATTTCTCATTGAAATGAATGGAAATGCAATTAATCCGTTACAATTTGTACAATATATATTTACTTTTTGAAAATACATGTAATGCATTTTAATATATAGTGAAACAACGCTATAAAAAAAAAAACATGACAACGTGAGCTCAGCTCACACATCAGCACTTTCGATTATTATTCGCCACACATCCAAGCGCGCCTCCCCTCAGCTAACCTTTATCCTATAGGGGCTAATTAATGTTAGCCTTTTTTGAAGAGAGCCACGTTGCCCTCTTGTAGCCCAAATCCCTCTGTTTCACTGCTGAGCCAGGCTGCCTTGTTTAGCCACGACCATAGTGCTTCCAGTCCATAATAAGACCTGCACTTGGAACAAGAAGAACATTTAATTATTTACCAACAGAAGAGAGGGGAGGGAAAGGGAGACCTTTTCGGAGTTTTTAAAATGAGGATTTATTATCATTGGATCGTGTGCATGACAAAAAAAAGTATATTTGGGAGGTTGGGTGCTCAAAATGGGCCGACTACACTTGAGAAATGTTGTTATAACTTAAATATAAGTGTAATCATTTTATAGATTTTACACATCCTAATTTGAGTTTTGCTAAAATCATCCTTTTCTTAAGAAGCTGAGCCAGTCTTAAAACATTACATCAGATAGAGCAAAGAGTGGTTGTTTGGTTTCACACCTTTGAGGTGCTTTAGTCAGGGATGAATTAATCACATAAATCAGACTCTCGCTGTATTTTTTGTTAAAAATTGTGTAAAAAAAAAAAAAAAAAAAAAAAGAATACTGTAGCATCATGTTTCCTTATTTTTTTTTTTTTTACGTGACAACAACTGGCCATTTTTCATCGCTATGACCCGCGTTCAAGTTTGTGTACTATTTTGACTCGCCAAGTATTTCAAAGGGTTAATTCGGGCCAAACTGTTTGTATTCTATCTGCATCTCTGCACAATACAACAAAACATGCAGAATACAAAAAGGGAATACATTGTGGGGGGGGGGGGGGGGCGGAGAGACAGACCAAACAATAAGCTCAACCACATGTGACAGAGTTTGACTTTGTGTGCGCATTTGCAACGCGTGTGTGCGTGTTGAAGTGGGAGACAACTCGCAATGGGGGCGAAGGGGGGGGAGCGGGGGTGTTAGCCGAGATGAAGACAAAATGCAGAGAGGGAGCGAGACAAGAGGGCAGCGGAGAGAAAAAGCAAAAGGCAGCAATCACATTGCCGCGCGTGCACATAACAAAAAAAAAAAGCTCGTATCGCCGACAAAAGCGAACACACGGGGGTATTTGTTGAGCTGTCGGCAGCGGCTGGATCCGATGAAACTTTATTAAACTCGAGGCCCGTCAAGAGGAGTAAACTATACGACCGGGGCGACGAGAGGAGAGGAGAGAGGGAGTACAGAGACTGAAGGAAGGAAGTTAAAATAGAAGGGAGAAAAATTCTTTTATTTCAGCCATGCATTAAGTCGCCTCCCTGCAGAGCTCTGCTCCTTCCTGGTGTGGATAAAGCCGTCCCTCGGGGGGGGCTGCTGGTAATTTCCAGAAACTCAGGTATTAGAAAAGTCCGCTTGGGGACTTGCCACAATATACCTTCACAATTTTCAGACGCTCTAGAAAAAAAAAAAAAAAAAAAGTGGGGGTGGTTTGTGGTAAAACCCCTCGAGGGTCCCCCCCAACCACCACCGCAGCTCAAATTTCTGAAGTACAGACAACATGTGTGTGTGTGTGTGTGTGTGTGGTGGTCCCAATGGGATTGAGCACCAGCAATAGAAAATCCACTGCATGGAGAAGAAAAAAAAAAAAAGCATTTCCTCTCTGGTCTGGCAGGAGTGCTTTTTCTCCTCCTCCTCCTTTTCCTCCCCTGGCTCCCACCAGAGGCTTTTTACAAAACATGTGTTGCTGACATGTTGACAGATTGCTCAGTGAAGTGTTAGGCGCGTGCACACGGCCGGCCATTTAGGGGTGGGGGGGGGGGACATGGCTTCCTCGCCAACATCCTCTACCTGAGGCACCATGTTTTATACATCATGTGCACCAAGTCTCCCACCCATCCTCACGCAAAAGAAGAAGAGGGGGGCAGGGGGGGGGGGTGTAAAAGCTAAGAGAGTCGCTTGCTATGTGAAGAAAGCAGTCAGTGTAGAATGCTACGGAAGTGAAGGAAGAGGCAGGAAGGAAGGCAGGAGGAATTCAGATCATCGTGCGGTCACATGGTCGCAGATAAGCCTTTCATACCGTTTGGGTCAAATTTGACCCATTTTGATGACCTAAATGTATTTCAAGTGACCCATCGACAAATATTTGACAACCTTTGCACGGGTTGCAAAAGAAACGTGCTCAGAATTTGGCAAGCTGACGTTATCGCTAGCTAGCTAGCGATATGATTTTGGAGGTAAAGTCATTTCAAACTGCATTTAAAATTGTAAAATACCGTACATATATTTTCCTAAAATTTTTAACCCCCCCCAAAAAACAACTTTATTATTTTTTTGTGCTTAACTTCCATAAAATGGGTCGTCAAGCTAATCTTTTAAATCAAGCTAGCAAGACCTAGCCACTGACTTGAAGTCACCTGTTTTCATCCCCCTCTGGCCATTTCCAAGCGACCCGACTAGTCATCGCAGTAACGACAAAAAAAAAAAAAAGAGATATATTATTTTGTCAATTTTGAGGATTAAAAAAAATCCCAAACTATGGGCTTCATCCATGAATGGATTTTTCTATTGCCGATTCCGCAAGAGTTTGGCCTGTGCAATCCGACCATCTGCAGCAACAAATTTCCACGCGTAAAAACCAAATATTCATTCCGGGCATTGCAAATGATTAATTATAGTTTAGAGCAACATTTGTGGTCGACGCAACAGAGTGGGTCGACTTTTTCCCAGCCTCAAGTCGTGACGAGATAGATGCAGGTCCCACAGTTAAGACTGCTGTAGTTCATAGTTTGACATACTCAATAATTCCAAAGACTTTCTTCTCCCAAAACATACTCTGTGTGAACATGAACGGTAAATAAGAGTTAAAAAAAAAAAAAACGAAAAGCTCCCGCACCCAACTCCGATCGACAGAGCTCGTCCTAATCGCCCTGCGGCTTCCAAAAGTGCTGCCGTGGCAACAGGATGGAAATGGGGATCATAATGTATTCATGGTGTCGGCGACCTAAGGGGATGCGGCGCACACTCTCCGGGGACCACACTTTACCCGGAGCCAGACGTGTCTGGGCAAAATCACTCCGCACAAGACGGCAGCGGAATACTGAGGAGCCACGACAGGATGGAGGGAGGGAGAAGAGAGAATGCAGAGAGGAGGAGACTCGCGCAGACTAAAACAAAGACGGAGACGCGGGCTTGGACGCTGGGTATAAACGACGCCTTCCGAGGAGGCCTTGAAGAAATGCAACACAAAAGGAGGCTGGAAGACGACCCCGGATTGGCGGGGTGGGGTGGGGGCTCGTCTTGCGGGGGACGAGTGGCTCCACCTTGAGAAGCTGCTCACTCAAGTGGCGGGGAAAATAAATGGCAGAGGAGATGGGAGGAGATGATCAGGGCCGCAAAGGCGACGCGGCCCTTTGGCCACGGGTGAGAACGGATAAACGGCCGCGGCGGTAAATGAACGGGAGGGGACGGGAGATTGATGGCCGAGGAGACGGATGCTTCAGAGAGCCCGGTTAGCCAGCAGTGCGCAACCTCACCGCGGAAATAAATCGAAGGAGCGGTGAGATGACCGGTTGGATGAGACGCACTCGCTGACCCTCTCAATCTTACTCGATTCCCACACGCGCTCTTTTTCCCCCGTGCGCAAAAAGTGTCGATTTATCGAGACTCGTAGAAACGGCAGCAAGTGACGGCGTCTTGCCTTCTCATCATGCACAATTTGGCGCGGTAGCAGCTCACCTCGAAGGACTTGGACATTGCTTTGAATCCTGCGGGCCTATGAGCAAGGCATGAATAATGAGCCACATGCTGCTTCACCACATCCAGACATAAATGCATAAACTAATAGCAGCAGCATGTTTTGGTAAATTTATTTGACCCTTGTGGCCATATTCCTATCGTACATCATTAAAGGCAGCATCCCATGATCACATACAAATAATTGTTTGCAGTGGTAGGCGGTCAAGGCCTTCACGGCCTTCTCTGCTGGCGTAACACAACCCAAAAAAAAAAAAAAAAAAATGTAAAAAAAAAAAATCACGAAATCTCGATATTTAATGTATAAATTATTCTTCACATATTATATCCCAGTGTTGTATTTTTTTTTAGGTGAGAGATTTTATCCAATCCGAATTCAGCAAGATTGTGTTGCCAGGCAGATTTCAGAATACAAGTGGCATGTATTTGTCCGAGGCCTTCAGAATCAACCGTGTGGGCGTCTTTGATAAACAGTTGCAATAACCAATCAGATCACTGCGTATTATTATTCCCGTCACGGCTCTGACCAGCATTTGACCAAGCGTACCTAATGTAGTGGCCATGTCGAATAGGCAAAGTGTTGCATTCTGGGATTAAACATTGAAGAAAGATGGAACTTTAGGCTGCATTTTTTATGTCAAGGTCTTTTTTTTTTCTTTTTTTTTGGAAGCGTCGCCTCAAGGAGATAATGCAAATGCATTTAAAGTCGTCCAAAAGAGAGCGGCTTCACCTGCAAACCCCGGCTCGCCGCACTAACTATCCTCCACACGTAGTTCACCCTCAGGCACTGCACCTAGG
Organism: Idiotropiscis lumnitzeri; assembly: GCF_059441095.1. Taxonomy (NCBI): domain Eukaryota; kingdom Metazoa; phylum Chordata; class Actinopteri; order Syngnathiformes; family Syngnathidae; genus Idiotropiscis; species Idiotropiscis lumnitzeri. Next base: position 18,985,172 of record NC_142402.1, read on the forward strand.
GCCACAGACAACTCCCTTGTCTGTCCTTCCTCCTTTCCTTGTAGCTGACAGGGTCTTGGACCGCTAAGCTCCAATGCGGACGGTCGTGTTTGTGATGGTGGCGCGACGCAATCAAGGTAGAGGGGGGCGGGGGAAAGCGGGACGCAGACGAGCGGGAGGAGGAAAGAAGAAGAAGAAGAAGAAGGTGAGGAGAAAAGAGGACATGGTGGATAGGAAAGAGCAATTTACGCGATCATTTAACAACAAGCCAATTTGAAAGTTTTAAATGTACCAAATTTTCCGGACTACAAGCACCCGCATATAAACCGCACCGACTCTTCTTGTGGAAAAAAATAAACGAAAACATGCTTCAGAAGACTTCTTCCTCCAGGTTTTGTATCGTGATTATGCACATATATTTATTGTTAAATAAAAAGGAGACTTATTTTTGGTATGCGGCATCACGAGTCCAACTCGGACCAAGTTTGGACTTGAGCCCCCTCGCATGTTCTTTTTCGGTAAATTGCGTGGCGATGCCGAGCACATCTCAATCTACTTCTACGGTGGAGATTAGTAATCATCCAGGGTCTTCGTATTGATGGCCAGGCTCAGCTTGTTTGCATATTTACTGGCCTCAGAGCCCAGTCGCCTGAGGTGAGAAGCAAATTGCATTCCTGCTCACCCCCCAAGCCGCGCACACACACACACACACACAACTCACTCGCACGCTTTCGATTCCTACCGCCCAAGCCACCGCTTCTTTTTTTTTTTTTTTTCCTCCTTTCCTCCAACCTTGTTTCCCTTAACATGCTGATCAGTCATCTTGCAGCGAGCATCCTCGCCTGCCCCGGTTGCATCCGAGCAGCGATCTCATTTGGCTAACATCATCACGGCATAATCCGGTTGCAGAGAGCAATCAGTTTACTTTAGAATTAGGCATTCCGTCGGCGGGTCCGCGGAGAGGGAAGGCTCGCAGGGTTTAAAGGATGCAAAAGCAAAGTGCGCTCTCCAGAAGACAGTCCTGCACCTGATTGGGTGATAACAACTCACACGGGCGCCATGTGAGAGTAATGAACGGCCAATGGGAGGCCCGAATAATCAGGCAATTGGATTAAAATACAATCACGCTGCGGTTTTTCTTCTGTTGACTTTATTGGTGGGATACGTTCAACAAAGCAGGGCGCTGCAACATGTCTTTACTCATAATATTCTAACACCGAGATCGAAATGTGTTTATTTAGCCGCACCTGTACTGGCCAACCGTTGATCTGATTTTTTTTGTGCATGCGTTGCATATAGAACGAGGCCGATAAAATTATAAGGCGTACGTATAAAAATCAGAACTAGATTATGTATAACGTATACCGAATTTCCCGCACCGGTATATAAGCCGCAGCTACTCTTAAATAAATAAATAAAATTTAAATTTAATAAAACAAATAAATTACAAAAAAAAAAGATGGAAGCCGCATCAGGCTATAAGCCGCAGTTTTCTATGTTGAAAAAATTAATTGTTTGCTGCATGTTACAGAACGATTTTGTCCTGTGAATGCACATCAAGGTACATAAACAGATTGTTAAAACTTTGCCTTTTAATGCGGCAACAACTTTGCTCATAAAAACAGAACAGACCCAAGAGAAAAAAAACAAAACAAGATTTATTAAGCGTACTTTCTGAACTCTAGAGCGCCCCTACTGGTGAAAGAAAAATCCACAGGAAAGCCGCACCGTTGTATTAGCCGCATGGTTCAAAATCGAGGAAAAAAAGTAGCGGCTTATCGTCTGGGAAATACGGTAATTGGGCTCATTAATTGCAATGAGTTCATAGAAGGCTCGCAATTTTGGTTGCGCATTAACAAGAATTCAGTTTCAATCTGTTGCCGATGCCGCGGACATAAAAGGCCACAAAGGTACAAGAGCTAAAGTCGTCACGCAGCTCATGATTTGCTTTCCTTTGTGAAATTGGAAAGTAACCTAATTTAATCTCAAACACGAGTTCATGCCAAGGGCGAGCAACGCTTTCATTATCACATCCAATATTCTTTTTTTGTCAACTTTGCCACGTTTTGACAGACAAGGTGATGATTAACACAATGTGCGAGACAGTTAATGCGGCGTGCTAGACAGTCACCCGACATCCTAAGTGTCTAATTGTTCCTCGTATCTATTGTGCTTGTGGAGTTTCAAAAAAAAAAAAAATGTCCGCGTTTCTCTGAAGCTAGAAAAGACTTATTTTTTGTTAGACCCGAGGAGACATAAATGACTTCAATGAAAAACCTAAAATTATTTGATTTATTTGGGCCGTCAATTCGTCATATATAAAAAACTCGCAAGCAGCTTGAGCTCCGATCGCTAAGCCGTGTCAAAAACAACGAACAATCGGCTCACCGCTACCCGGCAAGAGCGTTAGCAAAACAAGCCGACATATTTTTTTACGTTGTGCCTTGATAGGAATATTGCTCCCCTCGTTGATGTTGCCAGAATGTCTGAGCGGACCTTCGGCGAGTGGCCGCCATTCTCTCTTCAGAGAGGCTCGCCGATCAATGGATCGACTTCTCTGGAACGATCGCTCGGCCGGGCAGATTGCAGGTGGAATAGATTAGACCACCTTTCACTTCTCGGCGGTGTTGCCACTGGACACCGTTAAAGCGACCACTCCGTCGCTACCTGGCCGCACGGCTTCAACATTTCGCCGTCTAGCTCCCGCCGCTAAGGCGAACTCCAGCTGTCGGCCTCCGAGACCACCAACGACACCCATCCCGCACGTAAAACTCAATTTATGAACGCCACCTTCCACTCTGAACATGGCAATTAGCACTCGGGAACCAATGCGTTTGCCTCGCGTGATATTTGAGAATCCCCTGTCCTTGCGGGTGGCTCAACTTCCCCGTATCCTGAAGTTTAGGAGTGGCTGCTCCGCCGAGACCTATAGCAGCCCCCACCCAAAGCGCTCCAGCCTTGCCAACAAAAACATCCACCCCAGGGAGAGGTGCAGGAGAAGGGAAATGTTGAGCCCCCAAAAAGTTCCCAAAGCACAGTCGGCTAGCAGGATGCCGTCACAGCTGGCTCGACACAGCGCTACCCGCCCCCCCCCCCTCCTCACGGGAGACATAAACCTGTCGGATTGGTCACTCTTTCCACTGCCCTCCATTTCCCTCTTTCCTTTCCTCCCATTACTGGCATAGACGCCATTGAAGGGAAAACAACCCTATGGGGATCAATGCGCGCTACATTTCCATGCTCACTTTTATGAACTGTTTGGGAGTTGGAGCAGGATTCGGTTGACTTTTCTGCCGTACGTGCAATCAAAAATCAACAAGAAGACTTGCACCGAGGCTTGACTATTTGTTACCGTAATTGAATGGTTATGATTTACTTATTGGTGAAACAAATGAAAAGTTCAAGTTTAAGGTACAAGAGCCTCCAGCAAAACACGATTTGGTGAAATATGACGATATTTATGAAGTCACCGTTCCCAGTTTTCGGCGTGCAACAGTTACCCTTGCAGCAAACGTCAAGGGCTAATGCAATTACGGCCACGAGGCGTAAGCCACAACCCGAGCCGGAGTCGCTTTCAGTCTCGAAGCTTCGGCAGAGCAGCCCATGTGACTGGCGCTCTGCACAGACGGTGGCGGAGACGTCTTTTGACGCCATTGTTTTCCACTTCCGCGAGCAAGTGTCCCTGCAGCCGAAGCTCAACACGCTCTGCAATTCAAACCGGCCAGACGCGGCACTATTAAGATTTAATGTGCCATCCGTATGCCCGTGCAAGTGAAAACGATTCGAACAAAGAGAAGGCAGAGCCAACGTCGCGGCGACGAAGCGAGCTAACCGAGACACACTCGTTGCACTGAAGCTTCATGGCGGCGAGATGCGATGAGTTTTATACGCACACCTGACTTTTAAGACACTTCACACTTTCTCTCTCTCTCTCTCTCTCTCTCTCTCTCTCTCTCTCTCTCTCTCTCTCTCTCTCTCTCTCTCTCTCTCTCTCTCTCTCTCATTACAGTATTGTTTCTTTCTGACTCACATCAGAAACGCACGATAACCCAATAAATGCCGGCTCTGTTTCATGCCAATGAGCACAGCTGATAGCAAAGCCTGATTCGTGCGTGTGGATTGTTATCCACATGCTATGTGAAGGAGGTCAAGTGAAGCCTGTGGGGCGGTAAACGACGCCTCGTCTAAACTGCAACGTGAATGCACGCAGGTGCTGCTACAATGTAGCATGTGTGCATGAGTGAGCGCGCCAAGGGGATGGCTGGCTGAGCAATCAGATACAGGAGTGTTTAATTGTGTGGGGGGGGGGAGATGATGAGGAGGAGGAGGATGCAAAGGTAAAGAGTCACCATTTGGCTAGAGCACACCAGCCGAGGCTCTCCATTCTCATTCCAATTGTCTTTCGGCAGGAAACGCAGCCTTCGTCTGACAAAGGCCGATAAATACTTTATACAGCTCATAATGTGTGCGGCGGCGCAGGCTTGAGAAGGAGAGAGAAAGAGAAAGAAGGGGGCATTCTCATGAGGGCATATGCTTTGAATTCCTAATGACACTCCTGTTAATGTTACTGGCACAGGCGCACGGAGAGCCAAAGCGGGCGACTTGAAAGCTCCCGTCGTCTTTTCACATGGAACAGGCACCCGACACGCCAGCACAGTCCAGACAGGACCCCCGTCCCAAATCGCATGCCAGAAGTGAGCCAGCCTCTCCTCCGACCGACCGACCACCTCTCGTCTTGTCAAATCCTTGTAATCAGCGTGCCGTCCCCTTTGTACTGGGATGCGGCAAGACGCCGCCACACACACACACACACACACACACACAAATAAATAAATAAACACAGCGGAACTCAGCTCAGCGCTGGACTAATCAGGTCTTGCTCTTGTCACTTACCCGTCGTGTGCGAGCCATTTTGAAGCAAATATAGCCCTGGCACCGTCTACTTGGCACGAGCGTAGTAGATGTTGGATCAATGCAGAAAGTTACAGAGTACAGCTAATGGGATCCTGTTGGAACCCGTTAAAAAACACAACCCGTGTGCCAGCATGCTGCTCATAGTCGGGGGGGGGATGTTACTAAATGTTTCCATGTGGCTGACCCGCACACTTGATGCAAATGCGTCGAAACGGGAGGAAAGCATGGATCACAGCTTTCAGGAGCGTTCACCCCGCTCGCCGTCAGATCGCATATTAGAAATGTGTTTCCATCACATTACCTCAGCGCTCGGCATTTTTTGCCGAGGATGTTATTGTTTGGAGCGTGAGCTTTGCATTCTCTCATAAATTCCGAGATGCGCTTTATTGAAGCCGAGTGTAATGTCTACAGGGAAGAGAAAAAAAAAAAAAAGAATCTACATAATATAAATCCATACGTGGCCCAGTTATCTCGCTGCTTCTTCGTCGCACCCTTTTCTGATTGATTCCTTTATCTGGGCGAAGCAGAAGACATGCTCTGTTTGCGCGCACAGTGGCTGGCAGGAAAACAGAGAAAGACACTTATTAAAAAGGTCATCTCGCAGAGGGTTAAAATAGCCGGGCGCCAATCTCCTGAGAGAGGGGAGGGAAGGAGGGGCTAAGGACACAAGGAAAGGTGGAGGAGCCGTTATGAAAGAACGGCCGACTGTGCGCGTTTATGTGCACGAGGCCATTCAGATGAGCCGTGAAAGGAATATTTCCAGTTTCGCTTTTAGCCCGTAATCTTATTTCTGTTTACTCGTAAACAAGCGGCACGGAGAAGTACGGCCGCTTGTCTCGAAACAATGTCCTCTGCTGAGAGACAAAGAAATGGTGAAGTGTTGTTCTGGCGAGACCTGCGGGGGGAAAAAAAAAAAAAAGCCTCTAACCTCCCGTCTCTTCCCCAAGGCGGCCTAAAGCCCTGTCGGCAGGATGCTGATCCCCGCACGGAAACCTGATCCGTAGCCATCCTGGAGCCGCGGGGGCCACCCCGCCTCCCTTCCCCTTGGAGCCCCTGAAGTTGAAGGGGTGCTCTGGTCGGGCGAGGGGGGGACATTCCTGTAGTCCTACCCCAGCCGGCCTCAAGTCTCCAGAGGCGCATTCTTGCAGCCGTGCCCGTAGCCTTCACTCGGGATCTCCAGGGGAGCATTCCTGAAGCCCTGCCCCGGCCCAGCGGAGACTCCCTGGGGACGCATTCCTGCAGCACTCGCGCTCCTTCTCCCCTTCTTCCCCTCCCCCTCTGTCCCACCCTCCCTCCCTCCTCCTCGCCGCCTCTCGCCTTCCTCCGCAGTCCAGCATTAGTGCGATCGATAGCGCCGATTGCATCTGGGACAGAAGGCAATCCATACCCATGCGCTCCCTTAGCGCACTGCAGTGGTCATGGCTTAAGTGCACGGAAAGGTGTTATACCTCCGCCAGACGGGGTGGGGGCTGGCGGGGCCAGGGGTACGGGGGGGGGAGGGGTAGACAATGGTCGCCATTGATCGTGGTGACATGGAACATCTTTTTCTTTCTTTCTTTCGGTCCATCTTGGGTGTGGTCCACATGCGCTTTGGACTTCTTTCGGAGTTTCCTCTCACACTCATGACCGGCTTTGTGGTGCTTAGATATAAGCGTGACAAGATTCTTATGCCGTAACAGACCATCTACCATGAAGCTTTTAGGGAAATTTCCAAGAAAGTCGACTCTTGCTCGGTTGTATAGAAAACCAGGAATGGGCATGTGGACAGGTTTTGAAAAAAGGATTGACTAAGCGTCTACCGGTGTTTATAATATAGATAATACCAAATTGAATAACGTAGCGACCCGCGACTATTAGTCGGAAGCGACTAATGTATGTGCAAATCCGTTTTTATGGCACAATTTAGCTATTGTGGCTTTTAATCAGCCGTGTTGCATCGTCCGGTTAAGTCAATGTGAATAAAAAATAAGACTTTAAATCATGTTTGTGTTTTTTTTTATGAAATACAAGGACGGAAGGATGAGGACGCAGGATGATTATTTTATGAATATGGACGGCGGGACGATGACGGGAGGCTGCCCAGGTCGCGGACGCAGGACGGACCAGTAAAATAGGGAAGCGTGCCCATCTCGATGAAAAACATTTCCATGATAAGATAATTGCACGGAAATTTACCAGAACGGGCTGCCGCGTGTGATAATGAATTCGCCTTGGTGAAGCAGTGTGTGGTTCCTCGGCCAAAGTTTTTTTTTCCGCTCTGTTCCAAGTAACTGCAAACAATTACATACCGTATTTTTCAGACTATAAACCACTATTTTTTACCTCGATTTTGAACCATGCGGCTAATACAACGGTGTGGCTTTTCTGTGGATTTTTCTTTCACCACTAGGGGCGCTCTATAATTCTTCTAACTAAGAGACGGTGGGGCATTTCATCGTCCTTTTTACTTAAACTCAATTGGCATGAAATGCAACGTTTGCTGCGAGTATTGTTCGATACTGTTCCAGACATACACCTGTACAAATTAGTGACCCCCCCCCACACACACACACCTGCCGTTAATTAAATGAACATCCCCCCACACACACACACACAAGTCTTTGCGGAAATATGATATCCATCATCAAGCAAAAATATACCTCTTTTCCTTCCCAAAAAGGGACATTTTCAAAAGGTAAAAGTGGATTTTTTAGCAGGTGCTGCTTCTCGATTCGAAAATATCTCTAATAAAGCATCCATCTGTGAGCGGAGGCTGGATGTAAGGCAGATTAATTGGTCATGGATGTCTACATAATGCCACAAAGGAAATCTCCTCCCATATTTCGGAGTGTACACAAACAGACACACACACACACGCACGCACAGCGAGCGAGCAGTACTTAGTATGCCATCTCCAAGTTTCTTTTCTCCCACTGTGTTTGAATACTAATCGCGTGTTTCTGCACAATCACAATGCCCTAATGGCAATTAGAATCTTTTGTTTGCTTTCCACGGGGGCTCTTATCTAAACTCTGTTTTTTTTTTTTTTTTTCCTCTTTCTATCAGCATTGAGCAATTAAGAGTTATTTGCCCATAAGATTGACATTTCTAAAAGCCCGGCTTCATTATATGAGCAATATGGCTGAGTCAGTCGTGACCGCAAAGTACAACCAGCGCCCGACATAAAAGCTTCCAATCAAATATCAAGCTCTCACAACAGCGCCGACTATTTCCCGACTATTACACCACAAAATAAGTCTAATTACAGCAAAGAGAATTTTAATTCCAGCCCCCGCCGCCTCTTAAATAATGCCCTTTGTGTCTTGATGTTCCCAAACAGACAAATCAAGAGTTAGACGGAGGAAATTGGATTCGAAGGACAGGCGTGTTAAAGAAGGTTCAGCACCTATACGCTCCGCTAAAAGGCTTCTGTTGGCTGGCAATGAAAGCAAAGCGTGCTTTGATTTTTATTTTATTTTTTCCCCGCAGTCGCTCTTTGCAAATGCGCACACCCGAGGCCAACAAGCACATGCATGCGCACGTCTGCAATAATAATGCACGCGTGTGTGCGTGGACGGAAGGAACAAATGAATGCACGTGCTTGTTTCGTCAGTCAACAGAAACGAGCTGGTGCAGCCATCCGGGTCATTTTCAGTTTTTTTCCCCACATCAGGCTTTGTTACATTCCGTGACATTTTTACACTACATTGCAAAAACTTTACTAATGAATGTAAATTGATTGGGTGGGCAAACCTTTTGATTGGTGGGCCACAATGAGTTCTAAAATTTGACAGAAGGGGCCGGACCAGGAGCAGATGGATGGAGATGGAGGTAACCTGACTTCATTGAAGAAAAAAAATACATATAATTTGAAATGAAAATGAACAAAAGCATTACAACAAAATATCTGTCTTGTCAGTTTTTAGAAAATAATACATTAACAAGGTTTATTTATTTAATTTTTTTTTCGAGTTCGGCGGGCCGGATTAAAACGTTTAACGGGCCGCATGTGGCCCCCGGGCCGTAGTTTGCCCACACCTAGTATGCCGACGGGCTCTGTCATTAACTGGTGACCAGACCAGTCTGAGCTCACAATCACACCTATGACCAATTTATTTCCAATCAAGCTACCATGCTTGTTTTTGGAATGTGGGAGGAAACCGGAATACCCAGAGAAAACCCACACGGACACAGGGAGAACATGCAAACTCCACACAAGCAGGCCGGCGCCAGAATCGAAATCTGCTCGTCTGCACTGTGAGGCCATCATGTTGTCCACTGCGCTGCCCCTCGGTAAAACTATGATTTAAAAACCAATTTTATTGTTTTTTTTCCCACATCGTTGATGGAGGTAGCTTCGTCAAATGCCCACCCGCAGTTGCTTGGCAGAATTTGTGGCGTTCAATCATTTGTAGCCCCGGGGCCTGTTTAGAAATTGGTATGCAAGCCACACACACACACACATTTAACACTTTCACTCTGGTCAGCTGTCTTGGCAGCATCTTGTGTTTGTATCACGGCTTTATTTTAGGCTACTTTGTCATAGTTGCTATGTCAAAGATGCCGTAAATAAATTTTACTTCATTACAAGGCAGATTAAATGACTGACAAAGGTGACGTCATTACCGTATTTTCCGGACGATAAGCCGCTACTTTTTTCCAAGATTTTGAACCATGCGGCTAAAACAATGGTGCGGCTTTTCTGTGGATTTTTCTTTCACCAGTAGGGGCGCTCTATAGTTCAGAAAATACAATAAATCTCGATTTTTTTTTTTCTTGGGTCTGTTCTGTTCTAATTAGCAAAATTGTTGTGTTCCTCTTTTGGAGGTTCCACTGCATTTTAAAATAGGAGCTTGTGGTGGTGACAGGAACCCGGATATGCAAAGCAGGACAGAATGTCCGGGGGAGGAAGACGCACACATGCACACAAAAACCTTCAAATCACATCATTAGTTCTCGCTGCCACCTTGTCAGAGTATTTATAGCACCATTCATCCATCAACAGGTCAATGACACACACTGCCAATGGCACCCTTCTTTTTGGCTTCCACTGGCAGCGAGCGAGCATCGGGACTGCTGCCATTCTCTGGCCTTGTTACGATGAGGCTGGGGTTCGCAAACGGGGGTCTGGGGACCACCCCCATGCGTCCGTGAGCCATGAGTGGCTTGCGGATATGCAAAATCATTTGAGATAAATGATGTTGTAAGGTTTAAAGTGCATGCCGAGACACGGGGACCGGTGGCCAACAAAGCAAAGCGATTGCTTCTCCCTAGTTTAGCTTCGGAGCAATTAACATCTCTCTAATGTGACATATCAAATATAAATATAAATCTCTGCATGACGATATATATCTATTTTTTTTAATAAAAGGCCAACTATTTTATTCCATAGAATGGAATAGAATGTAACATATGATGCCAATTTATGGTGCAAATACTGTATAATGAAATTTGGAGCAAATACAAGTTGGGGGTTATTAACATGTAATAAACACGCTGACTTGCAACATCACAATATTCAACCAAACAAGCGCGGCGTATACATAAATCAGTCATTACAACAATAATGCAAATAAATCTGTGGACTGCACTTACTAAAAGGAACTGCGACTATAATGGCATGTTTGCTCTGTATGATTTATAAAAAATAAATAAATAAAAATTTATTTCCAGTTTAATAAAATTTTTAGAAACTATATGCACGCACGCCATATATATATATATATGTAAATAATATAAAATAATATATATAAATAATATATATATATATAATATATCGTAATTATACTGTCTGACCGAAAGAAATCAGTGGTATTTATTTATTAATTTGCAAAATATTGATTTAAATTTTTTGGGGGGATTAACTGGATTTGATTCATTCCCAGGTAGAGGAAATTTCAAATATGAACGTTACCCATCTCTAAGCATAGACAAGGTACTCATTGTGCTCTCATTAGCCTGCAGTCAAGTAGCATAAGGACAGCCTATTTGTACGTGACATCTGTAGGTATTGATGTGCAGCAAACATGACTAATGTGCGCCAGGCCGAGCCAAAGTGGCAGTCTGGCGTGGGGCTCCCCCTCGGCGCGGCGACGGCGTATTCTCCGACGAGGGCGAGGAAGTGAGTGGCAGAGTGGCGGGCAGGCGCGGCGGGCTGAGCGTTGTTTACCTGTCAGCTGGCATTGATTAATCTTGTGTTCGGTGAGATCGCTCAGCGACTCGAACACCTGCCGGCAGCTGTCGCAGCTGTGCAGCGCCGGCTCCTCGTCCTCCTCCTCTCCCTCCTCGACTTCCTCGGGAGAGAGCAGCCTCTTCTTCCTCAGACGCCCGCTCTCCGCGTCCTCCGACGCCCTCTCGGGGGCGCACTCTGGATCTGGGGAGCCACGGGAAAATGACAGAGTCAGAGAGGAGGCGGCGGGGGGGTAGAACAACGAGTGACCCGCCGATATCCTTCGGTGCCGCAATAAACTATTTTCTTGGATTTAATAATAATAAAAAATAAATAAAAAACACAATAATAAAAAGTGTAATAAAAATGCAGGTTCACTTTGGACCCTTGTAACTCAACCACTTGTGCCATGGCAAAAATGTTGGGCAGGTGAAAGGCACACACGTACACACGCACACACACCGCTGTTATTAGAAATGGTTTTATGCCGTGTTTGCCCTGCTTCACCCAAGCAAAACTTCAGTATATGAAAGTAGACTGATGGGAATAAGTGTAGTTAATAAATCCTGGACTGCAGCTTTTGGCTGGACTGGACCAAAAAAAAAAGAAAAAAAATGGAAAGCAGTAGTTGTGGACTGCATGAATCGGGAGACAAAACATATTAAGCAGACATTCCAGGCCACAACAGTGCAGATCTGACGACTGTGTGTGTGTGTGTGTGTGTGTGTTCACGTCGTCATGACACACTTCCCTAAATTATTCAGCCTGGCTCGCAGGCAGCAGCGGGTCACGCACATCAATATCCTTCAATCCATCGCCACGACCGTCTCTGGTTGGCGTTGTGCATCCGAAAGCCGAAAGGATGTCCAACAATGGCCCACTTTTTAATCACAACTTTGCCGCCTGACAACACGAAGCCAAAAAAAAAAAAAGTGTGCAGGCGAACGTGCGCTTTATGAGCGTACGGCGAGCGGCACTTCCCACCCTCCCCTGCTGTGACCGATGCACTTCACAATAAGGCTGATTAAAAAGCCACACTTACAATCATCGCCACCCTGGCTGAGGCCCTGTGGGGCGAAGGAGCTTGTGTACCAAACTGGCAGCCATTTTAAACCTTCAACATGCACGCCTGGATGAGGAGACGATGAAGAAGCAAGCCTTCTTTTGGAGCGCGATACAGTAACTATCGTTTAAAGCAATGATTGTGTATCAAGGTTATTATAGTTTGCAAAAACGAAGACATTTTCTAAATATATATTTTTTTGAAAAATAAATAAAAATAAAATGTAAAAAAAAATAGAAATAAATAAAAATGATTAAAAAATAACTAGAAAAAATTTTGCTCAAGAAAAATTTAAAACAATTGTGCTTATTAAAAAAATATATAGATTTTACCTTTAAAAAAAAAACTCTTTTATTTTTCAAAATTTATTTTAACGTTGTAACTTTTTTTCTCTCTCGCTCTCCATACTAACAAACTATATATAACTAAAAAAATCGCTTGAAAAACTAATGAGCTGAATTTAAAAATTAAAAAAAAAAAAGGAAATAAAAGCTAACTACAATGGAAAATCCCAACCTTATATAATCGTGGTGTGTACCCATATTCACTTCTGCTGTTCGGGTCAAATCTGACCCATTGTGACATTTCACAGCAATAAAAATTCTCTACATGTAATACTGGAACATTATGACTTCTCCTCAAGTGACTAAAAATACACAAAAATAATATAAAGTAATATCTTTAAAGTTGTCGTTTTTTTTTGTTCAGCTGCAGGTGCTTATCGAAGGCTCATCTGGACTTCGGAAACCGTCGCGTAAGTGTGTGTGTGCGTATTTCAAAGCTTTGACGGCTTTCTCATCTTGATTCATCTGAGATGTGCAGTAGATGCTGCTGTTTTGGTTAGCAACTGAGTTCTAATGTTCATACTTTGAGGTCCACGTGTGAACCGTAACGTCCCTAAATAACAAATGATGAACAGAGACTAAATGAGGCATTTTACTCACCAAGGCCACTCAGTATTTTTTCCCCACCCCCTTGAACGCATCCCCCCCCTCCTCCTCCTCCGCACCCCAACTCACAGCAAAGTATTGATGCCACATCACACCCTCCATTGTCCTTCCCTCCCACAGACTGAACATGCCCTCTAAAAATATCAGCCCGGTGGTCCCCGGTGGGAGCATGCAGAAGAGAGCGGAAGGTGTTTCATGAAAATGAAAATCCCAAACCAATCCTCACAGACGCCAGCCTCTGTCGCTCTGGGGGCCAAACGCCACACAATATAGACCTCATCTACTGACACAGAATGACAATAGGCACTCGAAAGTCAACTCTTTTCCAAGCATATGCCTGAGAAATCCTTTTTTTTATTTTGTTTACCCTGAATGCTGCTTGGAATGCTTAATTTCTCAGATAATACCGCCGACTCGATTCTAAGAAATGGACGGCTTGACGAAATGTAAACTAATGTAAATTATCGCACATTACCATTTTGAATATGTTACGTCAAATGATTACTTAAAAGCATGGGAAAAGGTTTGTAGGAATTTCGCACAACTTTAAACAGCAATGTAAGCAGAGACGCAAGATGAGAGAGTCATTTTCGACAACTAGAGTAGACAAACTTGTTGACATTATTCTCATTTTAACTTATCGGCAATCTTTGAAGCTGCTACTTTACACTCAAATTATTACATATTCTACATATCGATTCGATTCGATAAACACGGGCCTGATTCCATTCGATTTTCGAGTCATGATTCACTTTGATTGATTTTCGATTCATTCAAGGATTTCGCGCAGGACCAATTAGATTTTTGGTACGGAAGGCGTTTATACGTTTATCCTCTGATGAACGTATAGAATGACTTCTGATGCAACATGTTGGAGGTGACGGGGGCAGATGGGACATCTGCAGGGGGAGGGGTTTCAGGAGGAGAGGGGAGGGGAAGGCTGGTGGGGCCGGCGTTGGGAGCGCTTGACACGGCAAGGTCACGTCCAAGCCTGGGATTAAAGAGCCACGTCAATACTTGAGGTTCCTGCGCCCGTGGGCCTTTACAGTAATCTATCAGATCAGGACATCTCCTCACCGCCTCGACGGGCCGGACAGCAGATCAATAGCGGCGTGCGCACGCGCCGGCTGATGCTCATGTGAGGTAAATGACGTTGAGTTCTGCAAAAAATTGTCTTGATGAACTCGGGAATGTGCAAAGGACAGGCAGGAAGACGTAGTGAGCACTGATTCCGATTGGGATGAACCCCAAAGTAAGATGATCGTCGCGCCCAGTGAGAAATTATTCATGAGGGGGAATAGAATAAAGATCGGATGGAAAGATTTCGTGATCGACTCTTTCTCTATGTTAACGTACCGAACGCGTTCACTACTCAAAGTACGTTCAAACGTATTTAGTAAATACATTTCAACATACAACGTACTTACAAATACGTTTGAATATATTCTCAGGTACCTTCAACCGTCTTTGCCAAAAAAAGCCTGTAACTAACTTGGTTACAAGTCATATGATCACTCTTTCTGAGTAAAAAATTTCAATCACACAATTAACATGACTCGAAAAAAATAATCCAGCATAATTCGAATAACACATTCTTCATTCTCGGCTTTCTTTGTCTCACCACCTCAATTCATCTCCTCACTAGTGTAACATTTTCTTTTTATATTCTTGCAACCCCCCGTCCCCCCCCCCCCTTCCACCACCTGTCTCAGTGTGGGCAGACCACCGTAGGGGGGGAAGGGGAAGGGGCCACAAGTACAGTGGGATCCCCAGCGAGGGACCACGGGTCCCTGGTGGAGCTAATGGAGCACAGAGGAGAATATCAGTTCAAGCCTTATAAATATTTAAGTGCAGAAATATTCAATAATAAAAAAGGGTGGGGGCGTCCAGTGGACATTTGGAGACGGACAATGAAAGTTGAGGCGTGATCAAATGTCACCAGAACAGCCGCAGAGAGTTGATCATATGATATACGTCTTTGTTTTAGGAAGATGTTGTTGCCGCAGAATTAGATCGCGGAACTTTAACTAGATTTGTTTTCCGCAGTAAGAAAATATACGAACGGGTCAGAAGTTAGATCAGGGGTGGGCAAACTTTTGGATTGGCGGGCCACAATGGCGTCTAAAATTTGACAGAGGGGGCCGGACCAGGAGCAGATGGATGGGGTGTTTTGGTAACCTCACCTCATTGGAGGAAAAAAAATACATTTAATTTTAAATGAAAGTGAACAAAAGCATTATAACGATACATGTCTTTGAAAAACCAAAGTATTTTGAAAATAAAACACGCCCGTGACACTTGTGAAGAAAAGCAAGTCCACCTGCTGGACTTGCTTAGCGAGGTGGCAACGCAAGATGGCCGCCGGTGGCCTCTTTTCCTACTACTGCGAGTAAACATCTTTGTAGTCCATCCTATGCAAATCCGGGGTTTAAACCAGTGAAGTAAGTAATCCAGGATGGCCACACACACAAAAAAACTAAAGAGCGATCCTATGTCTAATAAGATAGCGTATGTTCACAAACAGCTAACGGCTAAAAGGCTAACGGAGGACAAAAGATGTCTTCTCCACCAAATTTGTCGAAATATGACAGCAAAACAAAAAGCAAAAGAAACCGCAGAGGTTTCAAACCCAGTTTGCCCGTGGATAAAGCGAGACTCCGTCAGGGTTTTTCAAGCTGCTTTGTGCACCCGTTGGAAATATAATTACCCGCTCAAGCGCCTCTCCTTATTTCCCCATCACTTCCCGGAGATCATGATCCTGTGATGCCCCACCCTCGCTTCCTCACCCTCCCCACCCGCCTCGCAAAACCACCCCCAAGTTCAAATTAAGAATTTATTTTAACCAGCGAGCGGCTTCTGTCGACACATGTCGGCGGGCTTGATCAAAGGTGAGCGTGCGCCTTTATCAGAGTGGGGGTGGGCGGGTGGTGGAGGGGGGGGTTGTCAGGAATAGGAGGACATTAAGATTGAATAACCTTCACACGCTTGGCAGCACCTCATTACTTAAATATCCAAAAACTTTGGAACACCCCCCCGATACATACCTCTGCATGTACGGTAGGTCACACTCGCATTGTTAACCAGAATTCATAATTAAGCGAGAATATAAAGCATACATCCGGTTGTCAATGTCAAAATGAAAGCCCTCACAGATCCTTTTTAAAGGCGAATCCTTGAAATGATTCGGAAACGGATTTGCCCAAATGCATTGCACACATTAGACGACAGAAGCGAGAAAGCGTCACAATTTAGAGTCAGACATCAGATGCTTGCTTTTGGGGCCAGTTGGGAAAATTTACTCTGCAACTGTTGCTGTATTCTGAGGTGATTACCGTATTTTTCGGACTATAAGGCGCATAAGCCGCAGCACCAATTTTTTAGGTGGAAAAAGATACACAAGCTGCAGACTATAAGCCGCAATTTTCTATAATGAAAAAAATTATTTGTTCACAGCAGGATTTTGTACTGTCAATGCACAGATTCTTAAAAAATGCCTTTTGACGCGCCAACAACTTTGCTCATTAAAACAGAACAGACCCAAGAGAAAAAGAAATAGAGATTTATTTTCCGTATTTTCTGAGCTATAGAGCGCCCCTAGTGGTGAAGGAAACATCCACAAAAAAAGCTGCACCGTTGTATTAGCCGCAAGGTTCAAAATCGAGAAAAAAAATAGCAGCTTATTGTCCGGAAAATACGATAATTCTTCCCAAGAATAATAATCAACCCGGTGATTCCGAGTTTTAAAACAGAACAAAATATGGCTGCCTCTCTTTCCTGTCTGACGGGTCGGCAGAAGGAGCGACTTGCCCTGCTGTGAGTGGAGCGACATGCACACACGAAAAAAAAAAAAAAAAGAAAATCGACAAAATTGGATTTGATGAAGTGAACTTGAACAAGCCAAGGCAAGCCAACGCCGTAACATCGACCCAACGCCACCGGAAAAGAAATTACACATTATATTTAAATAAGCATTGCGCTAATAATGTTGCGAGAATTTTTGGTGAAGAAATGTGCTAAAATTATATGGAAAAAAAAGCATACAATTGCCAAAATTTTGAAAAAATAATAAAATAAAATAAAATTGATTAATGATTTATAATTATTATATAATCTATAATTAAAACTCATAATTTTAGTGGCCATGTTATTAGTCCCAAAAAATAAATAAATAAATAGATAAAATTTAAAAAAACTTCGCTCATCATCGACACTTCTCTTGACCGAAGAAATATTTCACAAGTCAAATGAGAAATTAATTTGCGCGCCCTCCCGATTTCTCCGCAGGTGGCCATCGATCACGCGGCCGCCCGTCTCCCACGCGCAGAGACGCGTGCGACTGAAGGGGGTCCTTGTAATCAGCCACAATGCCGGGAGGTCTCCAGCAAGTCGGGTTACGGTGGGCCGAGAGATATTTCATTCCACGCAACCGCCCGCTAATGTCCGTCAATACAATTAGCGCAGTGGCGCACAAACATTGTTCTGCTGACATTTAAGTTCTTCTATTGTAGGCTTTAAAGGTCAGATCAGAAACCGCGGCAAAAAATGATCATCGGCGGTGAGACTCCATTCACAACATAAGACACAAATGTTCAGTTGAAAACTTTGCCACATTTCAAAATATCATCAAGTTTGTATAAAAATGATGGACCACCCAAGACGCCACACATGTAGCTTTAGCGCTAGCATTAATGTTCACGTTACTGATTTAGAGTTGAAGAAACTACGACTCCGATTTTGACGACTGATCAAGCATTCAAAACACGATGTTGGCACTTGTAGCTTGTTGCCTCTCACTGCCTCGCGTCGATCACCTACTTTCGCAGTTTACCATGATAGCGGACTAGCTCATGTTGTTTTAGCGCTAGCATCCGTGCTAACATTACTATACAGTAGACTTGAATCTCAATTAAATTTTTGCTTCCTATGAAGCGGTTAAGAATGAAAGTGAAATTAATCCGCACCAGATGCTAAGTGCGCTTTGATCAAAAAGAAAGAATTGTAGCCGTATACAATAATTAATTTTCTTGTCAAAAATAAATCAAAATCATGTTGTTGTCAGCTTCTTGCCTCTTAGATTTGCCAACTCTTGATGGACCAAATCCATCGTCTATAAAATTGGCGAATCAGCGAGGACATTGCTTAGTCTGGGTTAGCATTAGCATCAATGCTAATGCTCGGCGTTATGTACGCCACACTAAAATCACAATGTTTAGAATGCGACATGAACTTATAGCAAGCGTGTTAGCCTCCAGCATGATCGTTAGCATAGCTTTCGCGGTATCTGACTAATATCTTAACTTATCTTAACTTTAGCTGCTCCGTAACATGCTAACATGCTGCGAAATGTTATTTCAAACT
The DNA here is from genome assembly GCF_059441095.1 of Idiotropiscis lumnitzeri. Classification (NCBI taxonomy): domain Eukaryota; kingdom Metazoa; phylum Chordata; class Actinopteri; order Syngnathiformes; family Syngnathidae; genus Idiotropiscis; species Idiotropiscis lumnitzeri. Next base: position 19,003,584 of record NC_142402.1, read on the forward strand.
TTTAAATGCAGCGACAGTAAGCACGGCGACCTGGACAGTCCCCAGCCTGTTGGACCAAACCATCCATATTGCCATTAAAATAGCCACACCTGAGACTTAACCTTTAGCAGAGACAAATGAAATGGAAAATATACAGTGTGGTGCATCAGGGGCAGCTTTCATTCATCGGGGAACTTTGGGATGGTGGGGGGTTTCTACTCTTAGCCTGACCTGAATTGCCGCGAGGGTCCTGGAGGGCCAGCGTTAATGCTGGGCTTGGAGACGGGACGCATTCATCTACATATGACACGATACGGTAGCGGGAAATAAAAGTCAAACACGCACGAGGACCACTTGAAACACAGTGCAGCAACCTCACTGAAAATCTCAGCGATTGAAGTATCAATATCTTGGGGAACATTTGGAAAGCACAAGAGAAAAACGTAACAAACAAAAACAAACAAAATTTCATGAGAAAAACGCAAGAAATAAAATGTTTATATATATATATATACACATAAGTTGCTACAATAAGAAAAATAATAGGTTTTTATAATAATAAAGTCAATCAATTCTAAGAAAACATCCTCACAAAATCAACTAAAATAATTAAAATAATTTTATTATATATATATATATATATATATATATATATATATATAAATGTTTTTGTTGAATTCACTCAATTTTATTTCGCGTGTTTGAACAAAATAAAATCAACTTAAAAAATGTATCTAGACCCAGAATATTTTATTTCTAGCAGCCAGTTGACGAAATTGAATTGATTAAATTCAACACACCAGTTTTTTTCGCAGTGTGGAGTGGGGAAAAAAATATTTTGTTGAATTTATTCAGTTTTCTACCATCAAGTGGTCGCACTTTACATTTTTTTTATTTAAGTAAGCTATACATCTACTTCAAAAATATATCCGGATGAAAAAAAATTACAATGGAATAAATTCAACCATTTTTTTTCCAGTGGTGTTGAAACAAACAATCTAGATTTTTACACAAATGAAGTCGCAATATTAGAAGAAAAAAAAAAATTTCACATGAGTGCAGTCACAATATTATGAGAAAAACACACTCAGCAGCAATGCAGGTTACTCAATAAAAACCTCAACAACAGGAAACGCATATGCTCGTCAAGCCAACACACACACACGCGAACGCACACACACACACACACACACGCACGCACACGCACACGCAGAGACACAGACGATCCAGTTTCCAGACAAAAATGATGAAATATGAAATGGAGCATTACCGCTCGGAATGGCGGTGTGCCCGGGACTGTGCTGCTGCTGCTCCTCTGTCACATTGTCTTCTACTGCCACAAACGGAGACGGAGCGAGAGAGAGAGAGAGAGAGGAGGGGGAAAAGACATGGTTAATAGTGCAAAAAAACAACTTTGACACATTGAGAATTCCCGCTCTTTTTTTATTATTTATCACTGGAAAAAAAAAAAAAAGTTGGAAACAAACTGCCGGGATATTTGGACTGCTTTCGGCAGTTCCACTTGAGATTTGGAGTCCACGCGGGGCTTATGGATGATTTTAATTGGCAACGAGGTAAAGAGCCCCCACGTAAAAAGCATCCATGAATAAAGAACGCAACGGGTGAAACGTGGCCCAGACACGGACGAGTGAAACCTTTGGTATGAAGACGCATCAGACGGCGACTTGAAAGGATCCCCGTTTGAAATTAGACATACCAAAAAAAAAAAAAAAAAAAAACTAAAAGCTCTTTCCCACTTTTGGGCACAGTATGCAGGTGAGTTCATCAGCACTCATTTGACCAGTGGTCTCAAACTCACGGCTTGGGGGCCATTTGCAGCACGTGGGATGATGTTTTGCGGCCCATTACTTGACATCAAAGGAAAAGCGGTGCCTCGCAAAAAAATATAACCTCAAAAATGGCAACATTTGGCGTTGTGTAGTAACACAAAATTCAGTAACAAAAGAAAGCAAATAGTTAGCGAGTAAATCGAGCTTTGCAAAACTAAAAATTGTTCCTGCTTGTATTATGAGTCGGGCAAGATTCTGTTCAAGTGCGCATTTGACTTCACGAAAGCCTGACTGTGGATCATATGACAAACAAAGACTGCTCGGTTAGAGAGGGTGCTTACAAGCCTGACTCACCCTAGCCACCTCACTCCCAAAAAATCCTGGCTCCGCCCCCTGCCTAGCACGTCGAGACTCGGAGCACTTTTTGACGACGCCCCGAGAAAAGAACGGCTTGGTTTGAAATCATCCGGGAAAAGCTTTCACGTCAGAGGCTGCGTGAGGTTTCCAAGCGCCGTGTCAAGTACGAGGAGTGAAATGGATTTTAACAGTGGGGAGAGAACAAAAGAGTCTCCCACCTGTTCCATGTAAAACCAAGGTCTCACTGAGGCCTTCTTAACGCCTCTGCGTTCCACCCGTGAAGTCGAATTGCATTCTCCATTATGTATTTTCCAGCCTTTCATTTTTGCCGGCGCGGAGGGGGGAGTGTGACAGGACCTCCCGGCAGGGGAGCCGCGGCATTGACTGCCGACGTAGGAAGTGCAGCACTTTTAAAAGCGCGCAAAATATCCTGTACTTTGCATAATTAAGACGAGATCCTATGGCGGCAGAAGCCTTTCGCCTCGGGGGAGGGCGAGTCAGATGCGAGCGGGGTGTCGAACCGCCGGGAAAAATGAAGAGAAAATGTTTGGCTGCCGCAAAGGAGGATATGAGCCACGCTCGAAAGACGGGAAAAAAGGTGGATATAAAAGAAGGAAAGGTCATCGAGTTTCGAGAAGGGAGGCGTGGAATTTTACAGAAAAAAAAAGTGACAATGTTACAAGAATAAAGTGAAAATATTCTGAGAATAGACTTGGTAACATGGTAAGAAATAAAAAGAAATTTGACAAGGATGAAATTGTGAAATTATGAGAATAAAGTAAAATTGCAAGAAAAAAATGTACACAACTAAAGCCAGAATTTATGACAATAAAGTTAAAATACAATTGCAATTTTATTGCCATGAGACTTTTGAAAGAGAATAAAAATTCGAGGATGGGATGTAAAAAAAAAAAAAAAAGTTTAAAAAAAAAATCCAAAACCTTTTGAAAATAAGGTAAAATTATTATGACACTGAAGTTGCAAAGTTATGAGGGAAAAACAATATTTATATAATCTAATATTTTCAACATTACAAGAAAAACAACTAATTTTTCCATGAATAAAAGTCATAAAATAATTAGTTCTGCCTTTATAGCTTTAAGAATAAAATGTCTACATTTCACAACAACATTTTTCAGAGGAATATATCACAATTTTAGGGGATTAAAGTTGTAAGCGATTAATTCGACAGTCGAGTCCAGTTTAGCTCATTTAACCGACTGATTTATTTTTTTGTCGATTTTGCTGATTTTTATTTTTACACATTAACACATTACAACATAAGATAATGATGTTCAAACATTATCGAAACCCTACAAAAATATATATAGATAAAAAAATATATCATAATAGTAATTGTCGATATTTGTCTATTTTTCTGGCTATTGTAAAGCTAGCTAAATACTGACGGAAAAAGTATTGTAAAACGGTGAAATATTTTGCGCAAAGTTTATAACTTTTTTTAAAATAATTGTCTAATTAGTTGGTTACTTGAATTGGTAATTGTAATATTGTAAAATGACATATTTTTCTTCTCGCGTTTATTTATTTTCCTTTCGGTGCATCCCAAATACTTTTTTTTTTTAATTAATTGATTTTAGTTGGACCATTTTTTTTATTTTAAAACGACTGCCAATGATCCCTCCTCTGATTGCACATCTTGCCCGACGCCGCATATACCAAACAAATCACCGTCCGGGCAATTAATTAGCGGCATCATTTAATGCAAGGCGGCACGGTCGGACAGCGTGGAGGGACGTCCCTCTGCGCCGCCGCAGAAGACGGAATCAGCCAAGGCGCTCCTGCTGGAGCGGGCCTCGGTGACTGACGCCCTGAGAGTTTAATGAGTTTCTCCAACGCCGTCGAGCTCCTCGCGTCTCAGATCATTTAAATGGGGCCAGGGATGGCAGGGAGGGGAGGGGGGCTCCTAATAAATCCCCCGTGGTTCCATCAGAGATGGGTGGCAGGGGTTTCTCTTTTTGTTTTGATTACCATCCCCGTTGGTGAGATGAGGGAGTTCAGGCAGAAAATGTTCTTTTATGACACCATAAGAAGCCGAGGCGGTCGGGGGATGATTTGTCGCCCGCTGTAAGCGTATTAAAAGTTTTGTCATTAAGACAAGTTGGAGAAGAGAGCACATTCGAAAACACCCGGTATCATCACGGAAAGATTTTGGAGCGGTAAATTGCTGACCTGGCGAATGTTTAGACTGTGACGCTCACTCACACGCAAGTTATACTCGTGCTGCGAATCACACATGAAAATCATTCATTAATTCATTTCTAACTAAAAAAAAAAAAAAAAAGACTGTTCTCCAAGCACCACTGCGCTTTAATATATGTAAAAAATGTACTTCTATGAAATGGTACCACACGTGAAAATGTGCCGATACCAAGTACACTTCGGCGCAGTATCTGTATCGCATACCAACCCAATCGGCGAATATGATCTTGATAAAAATCGTTACATATTCAAACTATTTTTGCCTCTTTTTTTATACATTACAACATAAGAGAAAGCTAATTCCACTCAAACAAAATAAAATCAAAATCTATTAAAAAAAATACCATTTGACATTTTCCGATTTCTCACTCTGTTGTAAAGTTAAAATATTGCAAAACAGACAAATGTTCTACCTGCAATTCATAACGGGAAGAACAACACAAAAAAAGTTATTTTATTCATTCTATGTTTTTAAATGAACCAGCTGATTAAATCGGTTCTCCGAATTTTGATCCTGCCAAATATCGGAATCGGCGTCAGCCTCAAAAAATTTGGTCGAGCCCTAGTTTGAACACAATGAACCCAAAATGATCCGTGTTGCGCAAGAACAGTAATGTGCGTTTCCTATTTAATTCCTCTTCCCTGACAGGCAACAATTTGCGGTCAACCAATCGACAGGCTGCAGATTGTCCGGCTTCACGGTGCCAAAAAGTGATTATAATACGTTTTTACAGAACGGTGGAAATTGACAGGAGACCTTTTGGGAAAAATACTCGGTAGTCCAAAATGGAAGTGTACCAAGACTTAAACTTGGGCTAAATTTGAGTTTCTCTGTAAGAGTATTCTGTGCTCTTATCCTGTGGTGTAATGTATATAATAATATAAATTTATAAACTGAATAAAACACACTTTTTTAAAGAATATTCCTTAGCGCCTGTTGTTACTTTCTCACTGTCAAGAAATGGGAGAGTATTGCATAACACAAACGAAAACAAGAAGCCTCCCTTGCTCGTGCAGTTCTCCAACTAAGATCAAAGCTGGCCAGCTTGGAGCTGTCAGTCCCAGTTTACTGTAAGACTCATAAAACAGACACGATTGAAATATTACACATTTAAACACCAAATTCAAAGACTGTTAGCGTTATGCTAACGTATAATGCAGAACGCCATTGATAGGCTAAATGAGCACCTTGGTTCACGCAGGACCATGCACTTCGTCACTAGCGAGATGTATGACAAAAAATGACAATTTAAATATGCATTTCATTTTTCATAGTATATTTCTCAATGCATGCATAAAACTTTTATTTATATCAATTATATCAAGCCGAAAGCAAGAAATTCAGCACATCTAGTGGTGAATGTTGATATTACAACTTAAAACTACAATTGACATACAACTAGTCCACTATATATTCTCTCCGCTGTGTGGCAACAAAATCACGTGTATACTTTTGAGGACCACAGCAGAAGTTACGGACCTTCTGGATTTTTAAAATCGCTTAAAAATATGCATTATATAAAGCAAAAAATGGTAAACAATGGCGCTCTCCACTTTATTAAATTGAGATGCGCTCAAGTGTGTTTCTGGTGGACTGAATGAAGGTGCGCCGACAGGTAATGGCCCGTCGTCGGACAGCGACAGCAAACACGAGCGGGCAGTTTTAATGAACACGTTGCAAAAGCTTATCTCATAACGACACGGAGCGGACGTGTCATGCAGTCGTGCGGCGACAGGATCGTGGCTATCAGTTAATTAATGTTTGACAAGGTACAGTGTAGCACTAAGACAGTTTAGGAGAGAGAGATAGAGGCGAAAAAAAAAAAAAGCTTTTGTTGATACAATACCAAACCCACACGGGACTGTTGTCCTTTGATTATCAAAGTGCAAGGCGGGTGGGGGGGGGAATAAATATGCAACAAAAACAATGTCTAATCCCACAACAAGTGTTGCAGCATTAAAGGCCACTAATTAACACACACACACACCCCCATATAGGAATGAGTGGAAAGTAGATAAGTGACATTTTAAGTGTGAGTGGCAATACCAGACAGGATTTTTTTCTCTTTTTAGGGATGAGTTAATTTTCTGCATAGAAACTGACAAATGTACACAAAGCGGCAAAAGATTTGAAAAAAGTAGACAATGACAAATTCATAGCCACATTTTTTAGTTTTTTAAGTAATCCATCACATAAAATCCTCCTGCATAACACAAGCACGTGGATGCCTTTAAGCAGGTACGTGCAAAGGAGGATGAATGCACATAAAGGTACATAAAAAGATTGTTAAAACAGTGCCTTTTAACGCGGCAACAACTTTGCTCATTAAAACAGAAAAGACCCAAGAAGAGAAAAAATTATTTTTTTTAAAAATCAAGAATTATTTTGCATATTTTCTGAATTATAGAGCGCCCCTACTGGTGAAAGAAAAAACTGCACCCTTGTATTAGCCGCTTGGTTCAAAATCGAGGAAAAAAGTAGCACGTTATAGTCCGCAAAATACGGTAGTTATTTACTTCTGTCTCCAAAACATATTGATACATTTGAAAATACAAGCTAATGGAATTTCTCGGGAAAACAAATAAATAAATAACATACATAGGGATGATCATGAATATTCTATGCCATATGAAGCCATAAATACACGACTAGCCGTATAAATTTGTCTTAAAAGAGCATTTTGTGCGCACCACGAATAAACGTGCCCCCCTTTTCAACTTTGAGCACCAGCACGTCCCTGCCTTTACGTATACGCGCGTGTGTGTGTGTGTGTGTGTGTGTGTGTGTCTTCCTGGATATGCGTGACTCATCCGCTTGGTTACAAGCGGCCCGGACGATCCGGTGGCGAGCACAATGGCGCTGTAATCCGCCTTGACTGACCGCAAAGGAGACGCTCGCCACGGGGACTACAACTCAATTTAGCTGGGGGTGCGCAGGTCAACCCTCTTCAATTAGGCCCGCGAGGAGGCGGGTGGAGGACACACACACACATGACTAACTTTCTTAATGAGCATTATTTGAACTGATGATTAGTGTCATAAATAATTTGCAATGGAGCAGCATGTTAATCACGTTGCATAATGTCGGTAATCCTTCATTTCTATATAGAAGGGAGGATTCACGAACAGCATGGCGCAACCATTGCAAAACGTAGCAGCGTGGAAGTCAAGTCAGACCAAACGGATGCAAATAAGCCGGGCAAGCGTCTCATTTGTTTTTACAAAAGAAAAAGTGGAAGCGGTGGGGATCAATCACTGTCTGGCCATCAGACGATCCATGACAACAAGATAGACACGCGGCGTGAAATAAGAGGAGATATCGGCCAGCTCCCGTGACGATCCCGTCCGGCACGCCTCAGCCGCGTGTCAAGCGCGCTGACAGCCGTGCTAATGGGATTTTTCTTTTTCTTTTTTTTCCTTCTTTAAACCAACGGCTCCATCATAATTTCCTTAATGATAATACTAACCATATTTTGGTGTCACATTAGAAACGTGTTAATGGGTGTTTCGCCACGGTCCATTAACGGCAAAGAGCCCGGAAGACGGCACATTCTGATGCAACCGCGACGGATATAGAGCGCCTTGAAATGCCATTGCTAATTCAACAGTTTTTTGTTTTTTTTTGTTTTTTTTTTTAAGCAAAGTCAACATTGTGAGAGGGGGCGTGGTCACGCAACTCTCAGACGAGTAAAAATCCAGATGGGATCTAAATGATACAAGGTGAGAATAGCATTAGAAAAAATTAATGTAAAGATTTGGATGTTATTTAAGCAAAGTCAACATTGTGAGAGGGGGCGTGGTCACGCAACTCTCAGACGAGTAAAAATCCACATGGGATCTAAATGATACAAGGTGAGAATAGCATTAGAAAAAATTAATGTAAAGATTTGGATGTTATTTAAAAAGAAAATAAAAAATTTTTAAATTACAGAATTTGATGAATTAAAGAGAAAAAAAATCCTGGTTCAAATTTTTTTTCTGGGTTTCCGTTTTAATATGAATAAATTACTGTTTTAACTGTCTTATTTTTCATTTACAATACTTTGTATGCGGCTGTGATATAGTTGAGACCTTCAAAAATCAGATCTTTTGTTTTTTGGGTTTTTTTTCTTTAAATTTCTCTTCCCTATGAAGCCATTTTTCTTCTAACCAAATTTTTTGAGACTGGTGTTAAGTCACACTCCATTAATGGTGAACGCTTCTGACTGTTTTTTTTTTTTGCAGCGTCAACGTTATGAACGGGGGCGTGGTCAAAAAGAAACGATTCCCCGCCCCATCACATGCATGTCTGTTTCCTTTTCATTTTATTTTATTTAGCTTTGTTAAATTGGAATTTTAACAACATTTCTTTTGTTAAATCTCTCAAAATCTTTTTTTTTTTATTCTTTTGCATTTTAATCCTTTTTCTACACTGTTTTTTCTTATTTTTTGTCGCATTAGAAACAGACGCTAATGAATTTTATGCCACAGTCCATTACTGGCAAACAGCTCGTACGACGGCGCATTCTGACGCAACGATGTAGACAACACAGCAGAACAGCATTTTCCCAAAATGCTTGAATGAATATTTAGCTAAATCAACACAGTTTTAGCAGCGTCAACATTGCGAAAGGGGGCGTGCACTTGCATCGACATAGAAAGCATCAAAGGACTCAAAACAATCCTGAAAGGAAAACGATTTCACATCATCTTTAAGCAGGGTTGCCCAAGTCGGGTCCTCGAGATCCTGATCATTTGAATCATTTGTGTTGGAGGAGGGAGACATCTAAAACAGGCTGGAAAGGGGCTCTTGGGCACCCCTGATCCAAATGATGAGTGAGTGAGAATTACATTTCAAATTTTACAAATGTATTTTTTTCTATTTGATTTTTTTTTTTAATTAAGGTTGTTTCTTTTAATCCAGCTTGCTTAAATTTGAAATAAAATGTCATCACCACACATAGGTACTTTTGCAGCAATTGCAAAGAATTTATGGTTTGAGTGCTAACGTTTTGGCTTCGTTAAATTTGAGATAAAACGACACGGCTGCCCACTGAAAACCATCTATCGCTTGTTTTTAGTTGGTTCTTTTCATTACAAAATGTTTTTTTTGTACTCGCCATAGTTTTTGTGTCACATGTAAACGAGTGTTATGCCAAAGTCCATCACACAAATTGTAAGCCAATGACATTACAAACTAAACACAAACTTTCCTTAGATGCTTGAATAAACATATTGCGAATTCAACATCATTTCTGGGGGGGAGTGTTAACACTGCAAAAAGGGGAGTGGTCATGCATGTATATGGAGGAATAACTGAATATTTAAATCAGGGGTGGGCAACCTAGGGTCCGTGGGCCGTACGGGTCCCTTGCAAGTTTGATCAGGCCCGAATAGAAACTTGAACTGTTATCAAAAAGCCAAGCAAAATGTGATTAATAAATGCTTAAGATATACAGATTTGACTAAAATTGTATACACGCAACAGTACAAGAAAATAGGAAGAAATATGAGTGACCATTGTCTCGTAGGTACTCGAAAAAATTGAAAATCCTTGTGACATTTATTATGAAAATATTGACGCAGGTTTGACTTTTACTGAAGTTTTCATGATAATATCGTATGTTTAGAGAAACATATTTAGTCATACTTGTAAATTAAGGTTGAGCAACAGGTGGAATTTTTTTGCTGGCGTGTTATCGCCATAAATGACAACAACGTGGTTAAATCTGTTTTGCGCAAGCTTTTATAGATCAAAGTTAAAGACCAAAAATGAGAATATCTCAAAAACCTGATGTGCTGGGAAAAAAAGTAAAAACATTTTTGAGGGACACATAAAGTCGTGCCTGATTAAAATTTACTGCTGACTAGTGTAAAAATGTTCATTGTCGTATGAATTTTCTTTCAGGCCACCACTCAAAGGACTAAAAAATTGAATGGTCGCAGCTACAAAAATAGTTTCTTGTGCCAGTGAGGAAATTATACTTTTTTTTTTTTTTTTTTTAATGGGATGTGTGCGTGCAATTTTTTCATTACGCCTCATTCCTCTTCGTCAAAATATTTGGAAGAATAAAAACTAATTGGACATTGATGAGATGAGAATAACCTGTTCCACTTCCATCAAACTTGTTTTTCTCACAATTCACTCCGTTTGTCACATTTCAAAGCCGTTCGTCTTTGAATTAGCGCTGCAGTCACAAAGCTTTGGAGGAACTGAAACGCACCTTGTACAAAATCCTTGAAAATCTTAAAATCCAACACCCGAAGACTGCAAACGACTTCACGCAGCAAACCAAAGTTCACCCATGTAGAGACTAATTGCATCTCCTCCACAACATGAAATATTTAACACCAACATGACACAGCGCCGATTTCAGCACAAGCGTTGCACTCGCCGAGCAAATGGCGCGGAAAATATATTTATATATGCACATGGCCGACGTGGAAACTCGGCTCCTCCGCCAATAAACACGTCAGTGCCGAGGGCCTTGAGAGTGCAGTCTGTGCTTCGAATGAAAACATCCAAGCTGGCTGCCGTGCTTTATTCAGGAAGTGTGCTGTCGGGACAGGCGACGTGGCAGTCGTCGCGTGCAGCTTTTTTCGACCTTGCACATCAGGACAACACGGATTCACGCACATTCGCCGAACGACCGCCGTCTGCTGCCGAAGCGTTTGCATATAAGCCGATGACGTACGCCGTCGCCTTGCTCCGTTTTTATTCCCCCAAGCAATAACATAGCCCGGTCTGTCTCGCGTACTTAATTGAAACGGGAGCTGCAATGTTGCCCTCTTTTTTTTTTTTTTGTCCTCAACGGGACCAGAAAACAGACTTGGACACCCTCAAGTCGGCAACACTGAGGAGATCAGAAAATGAAATAATACTAAGAGAAATGTAAACATTTCTTAAAGCAGGGGCTCACCAAACTGCTTCATGATTAGTGCGAAGGGCTACCAGTTTCTGGAGCCACAAATGTGTTCAAAATATCTTTTATTAATATCTTATTTTTGATCATGAATGGTATTGTCGGCTTTAGAAGATCAGAATTCGGGAGCCAAGTCAAAAAAAAAAAAGAGAAAAAACCGCTAACCGATCATTTGCGTATATAATCGACCCCCGTTGAGCTCAAACAAAAACAATTCAACTCTTAAAATTCCCCCAGAATGCAGATAAACATTCAATACACATAAAATAGGGGCTAGCCTGACAACGCCCCCCAAAAATCAGCTTATTATTCCAAAACGGCGTCATTGATCAATCAGCAAATTTTTGACATGACAACCAATCACCGATTTTTCATGAAATGCAAACTTCCCGCCGTTTTCGACCTAGACGATCACATCTGTGTCGTCTGATGATAAACGTATATGAGAATACACTGATCACGCATAATGGCCACAACATTCCAAGAAAATCACAATAGTGAGTTATTTTTAGAACAGGCACGTGGGCTAATCATGTGGTCCTTGGGGGGCACCACATTGGTGACCTTTGACCTCAAGGATGGCAAAAAAAAAAAAGTTCTTTCGGCATAGGATAGTCCAAGTGTAGGCAAAAAACACTCTTGCGGGCAAAATTTTCAAAAGACGGAGAGGAGATGATGACGCTTCCTCTCCGAACAATAGCGAGGCAGACGGAATGACAAGGAAAGTTATTGTGGACATCTGTATAAGTGTAGCACCCCCTTCCCAGAGGAGACACACAGACAAAGAGCAGTAAATAACATCTGGCTCTCCCCCTTTAAAAAAAAAAAAAGAAGGAAATATCTACGACGTCCTGCTTTCTTTCGGCTCAAGCGGCAGCAGTCGGTCGGAACGAAGATGTAAAAGTCGAGCAAATGTCGATTTCGCTTGGTGACGATAACAAAACAAGCTGGCTTCATTTGCATAGTGATTTGCTCAGTCTCTCTCTCATGCACAGCAGTCTGAACAGATGTGCACGGCACACTTGTAGCATGTAGCACGCGACGTTGCACACAAGTGACAAAGACAAAAAAAACAAATGGCTGCAGTGTGAGAGGTGGGGGGGGGGTAGGATATCTAAAAATCGAAGACTACTCGGGGGTATTGATTGCAAATGGTGGCTGCACTATATGGATATACTGCAGAGCATTCCTTTGTGATGAAGACTTCCAAGGAGAGGCGGAAAAGGTGGGGAAGGGTCCGATGCATTATCACAAAATTGTGGACGACTATGATTTGCAACGGCTGCCAGATCAATCGACGAGAGCTCACCTTTAGCAAAAATAAGCGCGTATCCATGTGTGCGTCTGACCACATTGCCAACATGCAAAAATATGCACCCACCCCAAAAAAGTTATTTTCTACCAAGTGCCCAACTTGTTTGCCTCAAATCAACAAATACATCCCAAAAAGTCACTTTCAGCCTAAGTCCTGCTTTACTTTGGTCACGTGACCACGTGCACGCCATTCCTTTACTTAAAGTTGGCTGGTTCAGGATGACTCCAGATGTTTGCGTGTGTGTACGCACGCGCTCGCGTACACACGCACGCACACACACACGAACCCGCCCTCGACGAACCGGTCCCCCGAAAAAATATTTTTTTCCATGCGCAAAAACATATCCACCAAGCAGAAATGCGTCCACGGTAAAGCACATTTCAGCCGTTTTGTCTTGCGGTTGTTGTTATTGTTGAAAAACAAGAAGAGGAAATAAATGTTTGGAGAGCCAGCTTACCTTTGAGGGATCTTGGCTTCGCTTGCTTGCGGCGCGACATGATCCTACACAAAACGTTGAAGTTGACAATGTGCGTAAAACGGCTCGCTGGCAAAAACGTCTCGAAATGCGCGTGGGCTCGACCGCGGCTGTCTCGCTACCATCACCGGCGCGCGACGCTAAGCGATTTATTAGGAGGAGTGGAATTTCTTGTTGTTGTTTTTTTTTTTTTGTGATGAGCAGGTAGGCAAGACGTGTTTTTAAAAGGTCCAATTTCCCCGGCAAAAGTGCGAGAATGTCGCTCTGGCGGTGCTGGTACTGGTGGTAGTTCCGTCACGTGCTGCCATTCCCCGTGAAAATGTCACGCGTGAGCACGCTCAGGAATAAAAAGCGCAATATTTGCTTCTTTTCTCGCCCCCCGCCACCATCATCATCATAATCATCCGCGGTGGTGGAAAAGATCTCTCCGGTACGAGAGTGCAAAAGAAAAAAAACGTGCAACAAAACAAACCACCCTTCCGTTTTAAAAAATGAGGGGAAAAACGAGTAAATCTGACTTTTTAGGGGGATATCCAGCTAAGCACACGAAAAGTAGTCGCGCGTCAGAGGAGTAGAGCTAATGTAGAATTAGGTGCGCGGATGTGCTCCGAGTCTACGTCTAAATTGCTCTTAAAAGGAGGATGAAGAAGCAGAGAGAAGATGGAAGCTCCCTCCTCATCACAAACCTGCAAGGTCTTGGACTGCGCTGTCGCTCCGGTAGTCCACATAATAATGGAAAATGGAAGCAAGGCCCCCAAAGCCATCAGGATGGCTCCAGAGGGGGCCCCTACCCCGCAGGGACTCGCTCTGTACGTAATCACTGAGGAAATCATTGTCAGCCTGCCTGCACTCACACACAGACAGAGAGGCATGATTAAAATCCGCGGGAGCGCCGCAAGATGTGGACGCCTGGATTTCAGTCGGTCCCCGGATCCGGAGTCGAGTTCCCAGCCCTGCAAAGTGGGCCTGCCTGGCTGGCTCGCTCGCTGGCTGGCTGGCGTCGCCTCTTCCTGCAGCCCGCCGGCGGACACTCCGTCCGTCGATCAGCCTTTACGGCAGACGGACTGGTCCCCCTTCTGGTGGAAGAAGAAAGACACGTTTACCTTCATTCATGCACGCACACAAAAATACACTTTTTCCGCCCTCGCATCAACTTTTATGACTTTTAAAAAATGCATAGTGTAATCGGACGACAATGGATTTTTTTTTATAGATAGATAGATAAGAGTTGTTTTTTTTAACAGACTAGGGCTGTGCAATTAATTGAAATTCAATTTATACATTTATTTTTGTTTTGAACAAAAAAATAACCATTTGAATAATTGTGATTTCAATTATTACTACAATGTCATGATTAATGTATTTTTTTTTTCATTTTCAAGCAGCCCCAGTGTAGACACAATATAAATAAATACAAGTACACTACGGGGAAATATTGTGGTATCAATGCACCGTATAAGATAAGATTTGTTCGTTGTATCCCCCTGAAAATAAACTTAACCTTCTCTTTTTTCCCCAATTCTAAATCTAACAATTAATCAAACGAACTAATCAAATAGTGTTCAAGTTTCTCTTTATTTACGACGACGGTTACTGTTGTCCACAAACATAAAAAACAAAAACAAAACAAAAACACATTTTGTCTCCTCAACCAAGCTTTTGCACAACCAAACTCGCTACGTACGGCAAAAGATGGAAGTTCCGACCGCACACACGCACTCGCCAATCAAAACTCTTCCAGCAGCCGTGTTCGATTTGCATTAGTGAGCGTGGCAAGACACGATGACGATGAGCTAGTGTCACCAAACTAGAATTAAAGACAGCCTCAAAAACTAGTAGAGCCCGTGACAACAGGTCAGCTCACAGTAGCGTCTTTTCTTCTTCTACCACTAATGATATATGTATATTGCCAGTCTGGATGCCCTGTGGCACCACAGTGCCACTCACAGGTTGATCTTGGTACTACAACATACACTTGATGAAATGGGATTCTGAGTCCACTACACAAATACAGGATTATTTTTCCTCATCACGTGTGTGGGTGTGTGTGCGTGTGTGTTGTCTCTCACATTTTCAACATCGGATGTTGAAAATCAGTTTGCGTGTATCCTTAATACTAGCATTAAAGAGGGACTTGTGACCTACATAAAGCTTTCATTTTACATGCTCAATTTGCATCTTTTATTTAATCTGCCCCCTTTGCTTCTCAAATGAGCAGCCCCCAAACAACACTCACACACACACACACTCAGGTACCCCACCCACGCGTTGGCACACAAACCAAAAGATCAATAAGACAAAGCGTGACAGGGATTGACGTGAGGCGCTTTGCTCCGTTCAAAGGCCTCACAAACTACAGTAAACTTGGTAAACACGCATATATGAAAGGTCTATTTGTCGGCGCTGGGATTCTGTCAGGAGGTCTCAGCCGCCTTAACGCTTCAATCCCAACAACGCTTCCCCTCAAAGTTCCCCCTCGCTGTCTCGGCGCACTGTCAGACGTCTCTCCCAAAGTTTTACCACCTAGCTTGCTCCCCTCCCCACATCCAGGGCTCTCCAAAACACAAACAAACATCCTCCAGGGCTTTTTGCTACTTTCATTAGTAACAAAGTAACTAGGAAAAGGCTTGACTTGCTTCGAGTCTCTAAAGTTACACTTTGCTCCCTTAACCACAAGTTGTTTTGTTTTTTTATCCCTCCTCATGTGAGGAATATTGCTCAAGACGCTCTAAAAACTGTCTGACACGGCTTGTCCCTCCGGGATTGCCTTAGAAATATGGAAGGAAAAACAATCAAATATGCATTTTTATTTCATTTTTTTTACAAGAGGGGACAAATGGGAGCAAAGATAAACAGCACAATGCATTCGGATCAACAAATTGCAAAACACGAGATAAGAACGGGATAAAATGGCTGACATTTTATACAAGAAGGCAACTTCATATGTTTGAATTGTTACTTCCATTAAGTCTAATGGACACATTTTTGATTGAAAAATCAAAGCAGTTTTAATTAGGAAGTGTAATAAAATGGTGACTGCGTTCAAACTGACATGACTCAGGAAACAAGAGATTACGAAAGGAAAAGAAGACATAAAACACCGCCTTGAGAGAATTGGTCTACTGCTGCAAGGTCGTTGCATCCACCATATTGGATGTGGCAGATCTCACGCGTGTAAATTGACTGAATTTCATAAAGTGGAACTTTACAAAGCGTGTTCACTAATTCACACGCGCGCAAACAAATAGGCACCAAAAAAAAAAAAGTAAAGTATGCCATTTTCAACCTGTGATGTCATCTTGGCTTTGACAAGGAATCGCCAATCTGCACTCACATTGGCAACAGCCAGCCCTGAGGCCCAAATATTTAATGTTGTTCTCTTCAAGCCACGATGACGCCAGTTGAGCCTCTTGAGAGCAAAATTGTAATTTTGTCTCTTCAACTATGCAGCATTACAAAAAAAAAACAGTGAAGATGAAACCTATCCGTTCATTTTCAACACTAGTTACCAGTTAGCTTGTTAGCTAGCTATCTTGCAGAGATGTGCTCGTTTGTGGTGTCACATTCTCGCTTGGTGTTGTGTCAGAGTGTAGATGAAAATAACAGATATTTGAGCACATGTATGCTTTGTGTTGCAACGTTTTAGCATGAATGACACAAAACGTAAAACATTTGGGAATTTAAATCATGGCGCCAAGCTGCTCTGTGGCATTCGTGGAAGATGCATAACATAGCTAGCTAGCTAGCTAGCGAGCTAACCGCACGCCGCAGTGGTAGAATTGGGCCAAGTAATTAAAACTAAATAACACACTGGGTAGGCGCTCAAGTTCTCATATTGTGGGGGATGAAGGACTCATTCCCGACTCTGAAGCGAATCACTCGGCACTAAGTTAGCCATGCCCAAAAAAAGAAGAAAAAAAACAGGAAAACTGAAATGGTGAAAATCATTTTAATGCTATATCTCTACAACTCAGCTCTACATATATGCTCATGTTTTTAATAATCATCTTCAAATGTGTGTTTAAATTTAGAAAGAAATCTCTGAATTCACGTCAGGGTCTTTAAATCTTTTCAGCTTGGCGCCAACGTGTGTTTGTACTAAAACTAAGAAGCTGTGTGTGCGCCGCTCCATTTTCAGCCTCCACTCGGTCTCTCAGCGGGAACGATCTGCTCCCCTTCCAGAATCCTCTGCCCTCAACTGGAGGCTTTTCCGTGACCTTTGGCCTCTTCGTCCTCTGTCCATTTGGCTCTCCCCCCAAAAGAAGTACAACATAACATGAAGAAGAAGAAAAAAAAAAGTCACGACTTAACTTTTCAAAGAAAGTTTGAATCGTGATGACTTCTGAAGAAAGTCATAATCACTGAAGGCTATTTAGAAGAATTCGCTTCTAAATGGTGAAAAACGGCGTCTTAAAAATGCAGTCGGTCAATTATGCTTGTTAGAGGAGGGCATATACACAGACATGCATGTGCACCAAATACACATGCGCACACACTTTGACTTGCCTCATTAAAACCCATCCAGCTAGCAGAACTCTGAGATGTGAATGCCTCCCTTGAGGAGCAGAACACGTTCGTTTCGAGAAAGGCGAAATATTCCACTTTTTTTTTTTTCTCCCTTTCCTTCCTTCTCCTCCTCACTTGCTTGTAATTACAGACATTGCTGGAATGCATGACCCCGAGAATAAGGCTGTGTCCTACGAGAGCCCACCAGACACATCACCATCTTCAGTCCGACTCTCCGCTGTGTGCACGCTCCCCCGTCGGAACGCCACCCACACCGGGCATGAGTGAGGTCGAGGCAGCGCCCCCATCACCAGAAGGAGCGACCCCCCCCCCCCCGGGGGACTTTACACTCTCTTCTAACAAGCCAAACTCCTGAGGCTGAGCGCAAAAGAAAAACAGCTACGATAGTAAGTGACTGAGAGCGTTGCACTGAGGCTTTGTCTCGTAGCAAACTGATTAAAACAAAGAAGAAAACCGAAAAAAAAAAAAAATATTCAAAGTTGGCAAGCTGGAGCGAGAGTGCAGCTTTCCAACTTTGCTCTCATCCAAATTGTTGAGCAATCAAACACAGGAGCTGAAGCGATCACGTGTGTGGAGTTTGCATGCAAAATAGTGAGTCCGTAAAGAAAAACGCTTCAGGCGAGCCGTGATTGGCTGTTACCTGAGCCCTCGAGCAACTGTGATGTCATTTTGGGTCGACAGAAGTGACAAAATGGCCGCCGACGGCTGCTTAATTCATCAGAATGTTATGTGTAGAGTCGTGAAGGCACGTCGAACATTTTATTGCAAAGAATTATTTTGGGCTTGACTTCGCCTTTACTCGCACATCATCAAAAATTAATGGAAGTCGAAAAAGTCCAATTTGGAGTTAAACCAAAAATTTACCATATTATAATTTTGGTTTTCCATTATATGAAACTCAATTGTAACACCCCGCACAGCCCCCAGTTGCTTGTCTTGTTCTTGTTTTTAGAGCATGCCTCATGCAAATACAGTAAATAAATAATCACGCTTAATCACACAAATTTGTTGCCGCGGTACCAGATTATGTGCGCTGTTGACAAAAATTGTAGTTTAAGTAATTTGTTGATTAGCATTAAACTTTTTTTTTTTTTAGGGAGGAGATGGAGACCTTGTGAGAGTAGAGAAAGTGCAAAGTAAGATTTGACTTGGAAATGGAATTGGAAGTTAGTGAAAGAGGCAACCAAACATTTTACTGCGTTACAGAAAAGAAAGACAGGAGAACCTCGCTAATTTGTGGGGAATTTGGGGGGGATAGAGGCCTGGCCGGGCCAACTCGTCTGTAGCAAAAAATTGCTTATCGCTGACCACAATATAAATTTTAAGGGTTTTTTTTTTCAACCCAAAAATTCATGAAAAAGATCAACTTCCAATGAGCATTTTTTTGGGATTGGCACCCAAAATCTTTTTTTAAAATGTTTTTATTTTTTAAAAACATAATTTTTATGCGGAACTTGAATTGTTTATAAACTGTGGTTGAGGACCACTGCCCAAATTGCAATTCAGTAGTAGACGATCCATTTTTGGTTCTGGCATTTAATAAAAAAATAAATAAATAAAATAAATTGACATTAGCAGAAAAGTTCTCCTCGTTTGTATTCACAATGCCAAAGACACACAAGTAGCCATCACATTTGTTTTTAGTTTGGACAAATCGCATCGCAAGAACTATTTCTATTTGCATTTACGACTCCCAGAATGTGCGTGGCAACATTGTCCCTTTGGAAATTGCATCGATTGATTGATCCACTTCCACATCTGTTCACATAAGAAATCAACTTTGTCTGTTTTTTGCACACGCAAACCTTCAGTAAAATGAAGCCCTGCGTCTTTCGGAGCCCACAATTCCAAGTCAGAGTGAATGGTCCTCCTCGAAAGTGACCTTCCAGTCAGATATCCACAACTTCCATCTTCCCAAGCCAAGGAGCCCGCCGAGCAACTCCCAGACCGGGTCATTAGCGCAGTGGTGTCACCAGACAGCAGATCACGGGCCAGAGAGGCGGCGAGAGAGGGGGACTCCTGGCACCGCGGTGGTTGCTGTGCGCTTTGACATTCAGGGCTGGCTGATCTATGGGGCTGGGGAGACAGTGCCCTTGCTCTGGGTCTTGGTGAGGGGAAGGTCCTGGCAACGTTCCCCCCGCTCGCTTACTTCATCATAAAACTCAGGTCACGAGACGTACGCGAGCCCGGCCGGCTTGCCGCATCACGACCTGAGCCGCAGGACTGCGACATTAATAGTCCTTTTAAAGCGGCGATATATAACCGTCATAAAACAACAATTACCCATGCGTGTGGCTAATGGGGAGAATAGCATCACTGGCATAGCCATGGCAAGCCCAGATAACCGACTTGTGGTCTAGGATGTTGGTGGACCAGCCGGAACCGCTCTTGCCTGAGCATTGCTGCCAACCTAAACGTTCGGAGTTATGTGCAATGCTTGTATGAAGTACTCAGGAAAAATAAAAAGCCAACATTGTGGTGTGGAGTACAGTCAACTGCCGATTCATGAACTCATCTACTTGCCAATATAATCAGTCAGAACCGAACACATGTTTTGCTTTAAAAAAAAAAATGTGTCAAACAAAATTTAAAAAAAGATATATATAAAATAAATAAATAAATAAATATTAGAGAGAGAGATTTTTTAACTAATAAATTGCAAAACAATTTCATAATTAATTGCGATTAATCAAATTTTTTAACTATTATTGTTTTATTTTTTTTATGCAGCTTATCACCGATATTTTCTAAATTGTAAAATTCACCAAATATGAAGTCGATTTTTTTGTATTGCATTTTCACTCGTCGGCACGTGGATGACTGGTTAGCATGATGGCCTCCCGATGCAGAGGTTGTGGGTTTGATTCCGGCTCCGGTCTTCCTGCGTGGGTTTTCTCCGGGTACTCCGGTTCCCTCCCACATTCCAAAAACAATGCATGGCAGGTTGATTTCACACTCTAAATTGCCTCTAGGTGTGAGTGTGAAGCGCGGATGGTTGTTCGTCTTTGTGTGCCCTGCGATTGGCTGGCAACCAGTTGAGCGGTACAGAAAATGGATTGATGGATGGATGGATTTTCACTCGTGAAGGCAGCGCTTCATCACCAAACACCCTAATTAAACTTTGTAAATCCACATATCCAATGCGGTACAAATACAAATTCGCCCACACGTCCACGTCGGTAACTCAGCTGAACATTTGTGGCGGTTTTGAGAAGCTCACGCCGGTAAAAGTGTTAGCTGCCGCTAATTTGTGCAAACGCAGCTGCTCTGTTTACCTTTTGGCTTTGACATGATAGTGCTTCTGTGTAGATCCTGCCGAGCTGCCAAGCGGTGGACAAAGAAATTAGTTGTGCGCGAGGTTATTATGTAAATTCAAATCGCGACGACGCAATTTGGCAACTTTCAGAAGGGCTCGCTGACTGACACATTTTCAGATATAGACATTTCCAGTACTTGGTGATTTCATTTCACTCTTGATGGGCAACCTAACTATTTGTATACAATGCCATTAACAACTCACATTTCCGTACAATATGTTGCGCACAACCATCAGTGAAAACATAACCTCCTTTGTTGAGCTCATTATTGTATCGCACAATATAGTTGTGTTCTTCACAAGTTGACATTAAACATGCAGAAAGATGTGCGGTTGGCACCCGGCGCCGTTTAACCACAACGGGACGGATTCACAGCGCGATCAAAAATCATTCTGCCGGTTTTTATGTCCTCTTCTGAAATGGCTTTGACCTCCACTGAAAATGGCCGCCACATGCCAAGAAAGACAATCCCCCCCGGGGGCGTTACCACAGTCCAGCATGGTCATAAAAGACACACACACACAAAAAAAAACATGCCAGAGTTAAAAAGAACTCCTGGCAGCGCCACATAAGAGCAACATTTTAACACATAAAAAAAAAATAAAAAGACGAAATTAAGCGACTCACAACGATTATGTTTGAGCTATTTTGTTATCAGCAGTATTGTGTAGAATTATAACAATTATGTAGCTTGAGTTTAAATTATGTCATGTCTTTGAATAAAGCGATGGAATATATGATATATTTTTGATCAGATTAAATTAATTAATTAAAAATTAGACATATTAATCGATTATTAAAATGATCATTAGATGCAGAACACAGACAACTTTTTGTCCTTATTTCGGCGTTTAGTCCAGTAATGTGATAATTGTTTTTCATTAAATGATACATTTTTATTTTTAATTAACAAAATAAATACACAAAAGTCTGTCAAGCGATTACATTTTTAAAACTAATTAATCGCAATTAATCACATTTTTATGTGATATAATATATATATATATATATATATATATATATATATATATATATATATATACATATTAAACTTTTTTTTTTTTTTTTAAAAATCAGACAAATTGCATCTTTTTTTTTTTTTTTTACTTTTTCTTTCTATTGACTTTAGTTTCTCAATTTCATGAAGGCACTATTTGTTTTCTCTCCTTCTCAGTGTTCCCCTTTGTAAATGTGGAACATGGGTAGTTAGTGACTACTAGAAACCCCCCCCCCCCCAATAAAGAGCTGGTGTGGAGAGTAATGAGCAGTAGTGCAAATGAGAGCAGCCATCTTCTCCTCATCAGCAGGTCCAATTTACTCCGGCACATTATCCCTTGCATGCCGGCAGCTGTGCCGAACGCTTTCCGTGAAGGCATGTTGGATAACACGGGCCCGGAAGGATTAGGGCTGACTTTCACTCCCGGTTGACGCCATGCGCGCATTATTCATCCTGGCCGCCTCCTCCTCCTCCTCCTCTTCTTCACCTTTTTCACTCCCACCAGCCCACTGACTCTGCGGCTCCCCCCGTGACTCACCCTGCACGTCCCTGACAGTTGCATAAACCCACGGAACCTCTCTCCGGACCACGGTGGCGGGAGCCAGCAGCCGGGACGGCGTTAATTAAAAGAAAAGGTTAACACACACGAGGCTAGCGGGAGGCACATTCGGGGGGGGGGGGGCTCCCTTGGTGGAGCATCTGCTCGGTTGCCTCCCTCGGAGACACCCCCACCTCTTCCTCCCCCACTAGGAAAACCAGGACCCGAGGACATTGGCCAGGGTGATTGCATCCAACTGGGATGTAAAAGGATGACCCTCAAACTAAAGAGGTTGCACCATGTGCTTGCACTCACCTGTCCGGCCAGCCCGGGCCTTCTTGGTTGGGAGCTGATTAGTGTGTCCCGGAGAAGGTCTCGCCTCCCTAAACACCGCCCACCCACACACACACACACACACACACACCTTCATTAGACAACGGGATGAGTGCCAGCTCCAAGTGTCATAAAGCAGAGGAGAAGCAGGAAGAAAAAGGTGTGCTTGAGAGAAGACATCACCAGAAAAGGCGCAAATACGAGGTCACCAAAGAGGAAGTTAAGGGGAGCAAGATCATCGCTATCGCCGCCGCCTGCCCCCTGCGTGACGTACAGGATCATTAAATGATGATGAATGATCACTTCTTTCTGCTCAGAAAAAAAAAACATTCACGCAGGGGAAATTGTTGGCCTAGTTAGCGTCATATACGAATACGGAATGTGGTCGGGATCAGGTAGGACGACAGTATGTGAAGACGGCTCACAAATAGCTGCAATGAGGAACGCAAAATCGTTTTAAAATTTGTCACTACCTGCCCCAAAAATGGGCGTCGGGCCAGACCGTTCCGCAAGTGGGACGGACTTCCCAGCTCTGCCATACACTCTTGAAATGCTGAGCCAGTTGTAACCCATCCATCCATCCATTATCTGTAAGACTATTTGGCGGGGTACACCCTGAACTGGTTGCCAGCCAATCGCAGGGCACACAAAGACACTCACACCTCGGGGCAATTTGGAGCGTCCAATCAACCTGCCATGCATGTTTTTGGAATGCGGGAGGAAACCGGAGTACCCGGAGAAAACCCACGCAGGCACGGGGAGAACATGCAAACTCCACACAGGAAGGCCGGAGCCGGAATCGAACCCACGACCTCTGCATTGTGAGGCCATCGTGCTAACCGGTCGCCATCGTGCCGCCTCTTCAGTCCACCCAAATCGAAGTCTTCAACCCAATCTGCTGGGTCAAAAATAATGCACCCAACGTTAGGTAAAAATATCAATCTGCTCAAAATCTACCAAGCGAGTGGGTTCAGAGAACACCTCGATATTTTTTTTTTTAGCGTGTAAAAGCCACAGTGCTCATTTTCAAGTCATTCCCGTAAATACACGCATGCTTTTTCTTGAGATAAACGAGAGGGAGTGGAAGCGTCTCCTCCCCCGGACTAAACAATCAGAGATAATTAAACATCTATCCTCAGAGAAG
This sequence comes from Idiotropiscis lumnitzeri, assembly GCF_059441095.1. NCBI lineage: Eukaryota > Metazoa > Chordata > Actinopteri > Syngnathiformes > Syngnathidae > Idiotropiscis > Idiotropiscis lumnitzeri. Next base: position 19,027,481 of record NC_142402.1, read on the forward strand.
AAGTGCTCCCACTGGAAGGTTGTTTCGTTTAAGGGTGTTCTCAGCGGCTCCACTCACCAGGGACTCACCCCCCCCCGCACCCCCGTCGGAGGCTTTATATCTGTAACAAGCCTTTAATGTTCAAGTAAATAAAGCGCCTGATGAAGTCTGACAACAAGTTTGTCTTTCAGAGTAGAAATCAACAATTCGGAGTCAACATTTGTATTTAGCGCACCTCTACTTGCTGAGGGGAACAACACACACACACACACCCCCACACGCACACACACGACTTGCAGGAAAGTCTTAAGAGAATCGAGGAAGAGGAGGCGGCACTCAAAAGCCTCGGGTCCCATGCCATGTGACCTCCTTATTGTAACGAGAGCATTTCTCCTCCAAACTCTGACTGCTGAGGAGGAGGGGGAGGAAGGGGGGGGGATATTCTTCAGAGGAGCGTCTGCTGCTGGAAAACTCTGTGTTGAAGTCCCCGATGAAGTCCTGTCAGAGGGCTGACACGGAGCAACCAGGGACCCGAAGGCGGGGGGGGTTGGCGCTCCGGGTCTGGACACTGGCCTAGTTTTGCCCCGGCCCTGCACCACAAAACACTCCTCGTCGGCCGCACCTCATCTGTTCTTCACTGTCATCCTGACCTCATTGAACCAGCCAGCGACTCCTTCGACATCCCCGAAAGATCGCTTGCTGGCATTCGGCGTCATTTTTTGAAACAAAAACACGGAAGATGCTCCGCTCGACTTGGTGACAAAGTGGTCGGGTTTTCCGGTTAGAAAATGGTGGCAAGTCGAGTACAAAGTACAAAAACATTTCGGTAGATTTTTCAGCTATCTGGATTTTTAGTATTTAGTATTTTTCTGACGACTGGGCACTTTTGATTCCTGCATTCATGGCTGCGGCTCAGTTGATGGAGCAGGTTGCGCCGTGACCAAAGAAACTGAACCCTAATTTGCAAAAAAAAAAAAAAGAAAAATTATAATAATAATCCAGAACCTGTGGAGAGGATGGATTTTGCGGCTATCATGACTAGTTGTGCAAAAAAAAAATGTAAAAAATAAAATGAATAAATAAAAAGGTTTCTAGAGTGTGAAACAACCTCCATCATCTGGTTTATGCGAGCCATTTCATCACACGTATGCAAAATGTTTGGGTTAGGTTGTCTCTAGTGAAACAATGATGAGCCTGCCAGCTAAAGTCAGCCCGATAGCATGCTACAAATTTGAGGCTCAACAAAACTCATCTGTGCCTTTAATCCGAGTAACAGAAAAAAAATAATAATAACAATAATAATTAGCCTGTTAACTAAGTCCAAATGCAGGGCCTGGATTTTTTCAAAATGCTCATAAAAAAAAAATTTAAATGCAAAATCGGAGCCTTGCTGAATTTCCAAGTCTCATGTTAAAATGTAACTTACAGCCACCATTCTTTCATTTACGTTGCGTTCAAAGCTCTCTTGTCATGTTTGCATGAAGCACGCGTGTTGCACACATGCTACGCCGCCCAATCCTCTCTGACGTGCGGCTTCCCGACACTCTATGTGCGTGCACTTTTATCGAAATGCTCCGTATCGGGATGGCAGGGGTAAATGGTTCTAGTTTGTGCCTTGTTCAACAGCCGCGCCGTAGTTTGATGTGTCGGCAATCCCTTTGCTAGCCCAATAACTCGCTCACGCCAACACTGCTCTTTCATGCTGCCTCCTTTATTCTCATTCTTGGTGGGATTCCTCCAGAGATACATAGTGCGCCTCTTAATTTCCCCTGGGAAGCATGCGGGAAACAGACACTAGTGATTTTCCAGGGGATGAAACGCAGGGAAAACATTCGAATAGGATATCTGCGCCGCATGTACTGTTGCTGGGTCAGATAAGCAGTTAAGCGGGTACCATAACTTGTCACGAGCCCGTTTTTTTTTTTTTTGCACCCGGTGTTCGCGTTCCCTCCTTTGTCTTTCCAGCGACTCAGCACAGCTCCGCCAGAAAGAGAGAGAGAGCGCAAAAAGAGCGAGCACATACTCCTCAGGGGACCATGTGACCCGACGGGTTTGGTTTGTACACCCGTCACATACTTGTGAGGGGGGGATGAGGCGGATGGTTGCTCCTCTGAGGAGCAAAAGCTCCTGCCATGTTTACTGTCATGTTCCAAGGTATGGCAACGTGGCTTCAAACACATCAAACACATCTACGGGAATACTGATATTGGGAATGCCGTGGGGAAACGCACAAAAGGCGCGGAAAAAAGAAGAAAAAACACACACACACGCACACGTGCGTGCCCACGTCTGTGCCCCCGAGCATGCAGGAACCACACAGAAACAAATCCATAATTTAAAACAAGCAAGTTTGTTATCAAATAAAATGTAAAGACTTTCACAGAATGCTCACTCACAGTGCCGGATTTTAATCCGGGCACAATGATCGGAAAGTACACAATGTCCGTATTACGGCATCTAAAGTGCATAAAAGAAGCTGTCAAAACTCTTGTTTCCATGGCAACAATGCTAACAGTTGCGTGTATGGCAAACGAGACACAATGTGCTTTGTTCACGTTGTTGAGATGCAAACGTGATCGACAGCTACAAATTAAACGTTGACAACGCAACATTTTTTGGACACGCTTACCAGAAGAGGGACTAACAATGAGTGACTGGCGTCATTTTTTATTTTTTTCTTAACACCGGCCTGGCTGCCAGGTTTGCCAAATTACATGACACAGCTTCATTCTTCAGTGCAATGCTAACATTTTATTAGCTTTCTTTGCTAAATCCTTGCAGGTATGCAAGATGTTTACGACGGTATTGGTAAAATGAATGGAGTTTTTGACGTATAAACCCGTCAATGGGAGTGAATCAGTTTAATCATCACAAGCTACTGTAGTCCAAAGGATCTTATCAGACGCATTGATTAGGACTATGAATTCATGAAAGGAACCATATTTGGTAACATGAGTCACGCATTTAATCAAAGGGGCATTTTTTTTATGGGACAACACAACAATATTGAGGTGAATGCTGTGCTCTGGGCGTTCACGCAATCAGTCTTTGAAGATGGCTGCACTTGATTTATGGCGCACCCCCTAGATGGATTTGACTAGCAGAGCGACCGCGTGACGAAGGCGCCGTTTGTTTGCCGTGCCTCTGAAGGCGTGAAGACGAGGCCGCTCGTCTCCGACTCGCGGGGACGTTGGACTGGATTAGACGGCTGACAGCTGGGCCACCTCTCTGGAGGCTGCTGAGGCCCCCCCCCTCCACTTGCTGTCTGCCCGCCTGTGCACCAAGTGTCAATTTGAGCATGAAGGAAAGATGGAGCGAGCCAAGGAAGTGAGTAAGCGAGGGTCCGCTGGTGGTCCTAGGTGGATTGATATCAGTGGTGCATGTACACCGTTAGGCATCAGGAAACACACTCTTTATTGAGTAGACAAAGCACTCCTCCAAGGGTGTATGTCTTGACCTCTCTACTAGTTAGGGCTGTGATGATAATAGTGAGCACCGCATGCTATCGGGGAAGCATATTAAACAGGCTTCATTAGCTGACTCTTAAATGTAAGCCTTCCTATTAATTGTCCCATAATCAAAGCGCAATCTTTTCTTCGCCAAAATCAAAGCTTTTCAATAATGCAAAAAAAAAAAAAAAAAAAAGTCAAGCCTCGGGTGGTATCCTGTACAATTACACGCAATCAAGATAACAAACTAGTTCAAAAATCAACCACTCTCCCGTTTTACTTCTATTTGGGTTGATGGGAGATATAATTAAATGTGACTTCTCAAAGTGGTTGGATTGTTTCACAGCCTGACTTTCAACACGGACGCTAACTTCCACATGAGACGATTTGGATTGTGGCGTGCACAACAACAAGCGTCATTTACGCCAGTGTTAATATGACAAATGTTTGGCCCGGCCATATGAGAATGCTGCCTAATAGGTTCTCAGTGCTCCTGAGAGTGCATTGTGTTTTCCTGCGCTGTGCTGAAGACGTGGGCTGCGGGGCCGGGAGTGGACTTTATTAGTCCGCCATTTATTTTTATAAATGAGAAGACGAGGCTGCACGTGGGGGTGGAGGCCAGTATGCAAATGGCGACCCTCATTAAACAGCACCGCATTATCGGCGCGGCTCCCCCCGCCTTTGTTGTTTGCGTTACATTAACGAGGCGCAAGCATCCGAGGTAACTAATGGCAAGGTAATGATCAGAGCCTTCATGATAAAGTCATCACAAGCCTTGACATTTACTCATTTTTTTGAGGTCGTCATCCTCCACGTTCCACTCAAGAGGGTGTCATGTTTGAGTTGTAAACTTGCCATTTTACTGATAGACTTTTAGCTCCAAGTCCCGCCCTGTCGTATTGTCATATGGTGTTCCACAAGGTCCAATTTTGGGGCCCCTGCTATTTTCATTGTATTAGTTACCCCTCGGGCCATTTTTGGAACGCGCAGAATATGGATTTCATTAACAGGGCGACCAAGTGAAGTCTTTTCAGTTTTACAAAATGTGTTGTTTTATTTGCCTTTTTTGTGATGAACAACAAATGGAGTGATTTCTCACAGTGTTGACGTCTTGAAACTCTCCGCAGCAGGAAATGTTCATGCAATTCACATCCAGACTGCAAGTGAATGACACATGCTAATTTAACCATGGGCGGAGAAACTCAGAACAGTAGGGGGGGTTGGGGGGTCAGTATTTAAATTAGCTGAATTGTGACCTCTTAATTTGGCAAAATTCAGAAAGTCTCGTTCAAAGACATTTTCAGAAATGGGCAGATTATCAAAGAGTTATTTGGTTGTTTAATTTCACACTTGATGGCCAAGCAAGCCCTCCAGAGAGCCAACTATTTGTATAAAAACAAAGTCAATTTTCCATAATAGGTCCCCTATGAATGTTATAGTTGAAAAAGGGAGCACGTTAGTAAACGCTGTTGTTCACACACAGATATTAAAGAGTTAACCGCTGGGACCTTTTGAATTCAATAGCTAACCAAATCAGCAGCACGGAAACAGGCAATCGGACAGCAAGTCGTAAACACGTTGCGGTTGCTCCACAATGTTGTGTGTTTAGACACATTAGTCCTGTCTGCATATCTTCCTAACCGTGATTGTTTTGGGGGTTTTAAATTTTAAAGGGAATAGTTAAATTGTTGGAAAATAATAATGAAGTTGCTCAACTAGTCCAAGTCAGTGTCACCTAAAAAAAAGAACACATATTTAAAAAATTATTTCCCAACATAAATATATTTTTTAAAAGGATTTTTTCCTCAATTTCCATCATTTCAGACTACATTTTTGTTTCTTGGATGTAAAAGATTCTATGTCCCATTTACAATCACGGCATAATGTAAACAACCGAGCGGAAATGGAATCACCCTTGAGGGATTTCAAGAAAGTAAAATAAATCGAAATGATGTCATCAGAAGCATCGATGATCACGGAACCATCTTTGCTAACCCAAACAGCATCCAAAACAGATTTCACGATACTAAACACAATTTGTTGCACCCAACCTCGAATGTGGTGCTGTGCTCTCTAACAGGCAATATTGTTGCACACACAGCATTTTTATTTTTGGTGCCTCTTAACTTTTCCTGATGAAGTTGGGACGCTGCCGCCAGCCCGTTCTCTCCAGGGATTTTCAAGTGTGTGTGAGTATAAAGATGTCTATCTGGACGGCTTTGGTGAAAATGAGGAGATTAACCCCACATAACTAGCAGACATCTTCCGGTTGATCTCAGCATCATTAGCCCGCATTAATAACCCGTGAAATGTGTTTTTTTTTTTCCTTCCCCCCACTATCATCTTAATTACATGACATCTGAGTTGGCCATCTTAACGACGACTCTTTGCTTTGAGACACGGAAGTGTGTGTTTTTAAGTCGACACACACACACTCACACACACCCACCTTATCCAAAAAGGACTGTCTTTGGCCATTAGAGAGACAGATTGACAGGAGTGTAGAATAAATCTTCATGGCAGTGAGTCAGAAATATAAATAGAGCAGCTAAGATAGATTTGTCTGCCGTGTTGATGAAGTTACCTTTGGGGGTGACGGCTGGAGTGGGGGACGATGGCGATGGGGTGGGGGGGCGTACTACCTTTTTAGTAATGAGGACAACTGCAGACTGTGTGGTCTCTCCTGATGAAAAATGATAGTTTGGTAGGTGCCACACAGGAAGGACTTGCTGGAAGACGACCGTGGGCTTGATTTGGGGGAGAAGTAGCCCCACCTGGTGGCTGCATGTGGAGGAAACAATGTGGGGAAACTTTTCGGTTACAGAGGTCTGTCTCCTAGCCAATAAGCATTAATAATTAAAAAAAAAATCAAAATGAATTCATAACCATTACAAAATATCCAACATTATATACACAAAATGATGAAAGGTACTACAAATCAGAATAAAAAAATGAAAAGTTAGTTTAAACCTTTTTATTATCATTATTATTATTATTACGTGGTCAACAGCAAATGTTAATCAGAGATTTGATGTCGATTTGAAAAAATGTCGTGAAATGTCACATCATTTATCTGAGACATTTTCATCTTTTGTTTGACCTATAAAATCTTGCGCAACACGGATGTGATGCAATTTATAAAAATGGAATTAAAAAAAATATCCATCTGTTGCTGAACCTAACCGTGAAATCATAAATATTCCAAAATATTAGGGTCGGACGATATGGCAGTCAATATGATCATTTATTTTTTTTTCTTTCGATTGGAAGACACAAGGAAGAGGGCTGACGAGAACAGGTGGACACACAAAAAAAAAAACTAACAAGACAGACAAGGACAAAGGGAGACAGGGGGAACAAGACAAAACTAAATCTAATCAAAAACACAGATCATGACAATTAAATGATAATGGATGGATGAATATTACCATCAGTGTTGTAATATGAAAGTTATAAGGATTTACTGGAGCTGAAACAACTCCATTAAAGATGACTTACTTTCATTTGATCAATAAACGGTGGGAGGTGGAGGGGGGGGGGTAGGCAGGTAGGCACCGAAGAAGCGAAATGCTCTATTAGCGGTTTTTATCATCAAAGCAAACGCAGTGCTAATTAAGCTAGCAGCACCCAGTCAGGGCGGGCCACCGGAGGCTGATAACGGCTCGGGGTTGGTCGGTGATTGCGCGCGCACGCACACACGCACACGCACAGGCAGACACACTCTCCATGCCACCTCATTGGACAAGTAACATGGCGCAGATGAACGTTTCTTTGTCCTTTTCTTCTCCTTTCTCGTTTGAAAGCTGGCGTCCAATTACAGCTCTATTGCTAATCAATGTGAGACGTTAGGTGAGACGTATGAATCTAACTCCGCCGTACGGCTCGTTAACAGGGGGGGGCGCCACTGGGGACGAGTGAGCGGAGCAAACAACGAGACGCTTGCGCTAAACAATGGAGACCAAAAAAAAACACCATTATCACGTTCGCAAAGCTGATTCATGGGACGATTTAGCATTTTATTGACAGAGACGATAATAATTGTTTGTTTGCACCTGGCTTACTGTTTCGAATCTACGTCGGTAGATGCAAATGAAATCTCTAAAGCGCTACATTGCGCCATGTCAAACTAACCTACCCAAGGCCTTCAGAATCAAGTGCTTAAACTCAAGTAGCAATGGAACTGTTTTTTTCTTCAACTTCACCTCAAAGAGCAAAGATAGCTGGTTCACAATGATGGAAGCATTTTTGCATTCTCTGATTGGTTGGTCAGAGAAATCCAAGTTTGACTAGCAAAGCTATGAAAAACCGTTTTGGCTAATTTGCATCTTTGATTTGAGTATTATGTATTCTGTTTATCTTTTCATGCTGTCAGATAAATATTGATTCTGAACTTTACAGTCCTGTGCTATTATTTTGCATTTTTGTATCGTGTAGTCCCTATAACTGGATTCTAGTATTATAAGGTGGATTCCCAAATGCAAATACATGGCCCGCTACTGAAATGACAGCAAACTCAATATCGATTTGTCACACAGTGCTTCAAATTGTCGTGTTTTGGTAGGGTGGTTCAGTCTCTTGCAAATGCTGAGTGCAGATTTATTACTTTTTGTTCGAACAGGAGCAGAGCGAGGGCATGCGCAAGACGTTCATTTTTCATAAAAGGGACAATTAAGTAGACTGCTTGTCCAACGCAATTTTATTGTATTATTTTGATCATTGTGCAGGCACTGAGACGAGCCTGGATGTCATATTTCATTCATAAATATGACAACAGCGGATGAATCATTGCAGGAATCAGTTCAGTCAACGCATTACTTTCGTTATTATTATCAAATCAGCGGGGGGGGGGCTAAACCTCGAATGCTAATGTGATCTCAAATCCACTAGACATATATAAGGCACATGAAATGATGTAAACAAGCACGATTGACGTTATACACCAGGCCAATTTACGTCAGCTAATGCTAATATTAGCGCAATGCCATCCGCCTCTCATGGGTACACATTAGAAAAGACACACACAAAAAAAATATTTTCAAACACCAACACCTTTGATGGGTCATGAATCTCTTAACAGCACCCACCCTTTAATTCCTGAACAACCTGCTCACGGTGTGGGTCACTCTCACCCTGCCAAAGCCAAGAGCCCTCCACCCTGACAATCTCTCAACAGATTTGCACTTATCAAGATGAACGGTAATTTTGGTCTGAAAAGAAAAAGTAAGAAATTCCCTTGTCTGTTGCCACCCTGCCAAAACACTGACAATTCTCCTGTAACACACACACATCACTTCCTTTTCCACACAGATGTCGCCATGCGAGATAGGAGTGTTCCACATTTCAAGGAAAGCAAGAGGAGTTGCTTTGATTGGCAGTGAATGAAGTCGGCTGTGTTCACACCCACAACGGCGCACGTCAACTCAGTCTAACTTCAGTGCAGATTTCGGGACGGGGCATGAAAATAGAGCCCAACTACTTAACCTTTAAGTCCATTACCTTAATGCTAATTTGTCCTTATTAAAATACACATCACAAAAATGTTTGTTGTCTTTTTTTTGTTGTTGTTGTGAAGGCTGGTACAGATTCTTATTGCCATTCATTTCAAACAGCTTTGTGTGTTGTCTTCCGTTCTTTCCAGCAGCGCTTCGCAATCTCGGCTCAAGTGATTATTTGCTATTTACAGCGACTAAACAAGCAAAGAGCACCAGAGGTGTTTGTCAAATATCGGCGAGTCGAGAAGTTCCTGTGTACATTTTTAATTGAGGATGTCGTTATTGTGCCCCGAAAAGCCTCGCTCGCAAAGTGCACACGCAGGCGTTTGTAAACGCGAGCTCGCTACAGACAGGGACCATCTGAAGAAAACTCGCAGGCCCTTTGATGTCTTTGGGAAACGGGCATAATGCATGTGTAATTAATAAGCCATTTGCATATGATGAACTAGGGCACTTAGTAAATGTTCTTGGGATACAAATACCTGAGGAAAACAATAACAGCAGAGAACATTAAAAAAAAAAGGGGGTGTCTAAGCACTGCAAAAAAAGGAGACAAATCTACAGCCTGCTACGGATTAGAAATACATTAGTAGCTAATTATGCGCTAATTGCCAATATTTTACCAGGTGTTTGTACTTAACTGGTGGTAATGCCCTCCTGGAACAAGCTCATCAGAGGTATTCTCCGCTGACTCTCTCGGCCCTTGGTGATTAGGATGCAACAAGACGGCCTTGTGGATGGTCAAAAAAAAAAAAAAAAGAAGTATGATGATGCTAATGATGGGGCTAATGCTAATGACGATGATATGGAGCATAATGACCAGACGAGTCGGCTAATTCAAAGATGGGGGAGAAAAAAAATGTTTCACGGAGCTAAGAGTATTTTTATTGAGATTTTTCGGTGAGACTTTTATAGATGATTAACAGAAGACGAACATAAATGAAGATGTTTTATTTTATTGTAGTTATTCTACTGTAATAAGACATTTGTTTTGTGTTGCACTTTTCGAGGCAGTCAACAGAATTATATACAGGAGATCAGGGGTGGGCAAACTTTTTGATTTGCGGGTAAACGACAAAGCCCACTTTGAAGCTTGTACATCTCCATGCGTAACCATTTTTTGCGTTTTATTTAATTCTTTTTTTTTTTTTAATGTCGGCGATTGTAGCTAGTTATTGTTATGACGACAATGCATAAAAGCCATTCATAGTTTATGACAAGCTGTGTATTTTATGTTCCGTATTGCACCCTTGTGAGTGTTTTCTTAATTGCATGTTCCTGTTGAGTACACTTTATTTTCCACATCCTGTACAGCACTGACACTCGGGGGCCACAACATTAGGTACACCAATTTAATCCAATCCAATCCAAACGTTTTGTTTTGGGTCCATTTTCGGTCTAAAATTATAATCTAGAGTATGTAACGGTGTTATTATGAATACATACTATTTTATGCCTGATTTGCACATGCAAGCTTTCTTTTTATAGTTTTTTATGTGCATTTGAAGAAGCATTTTGGAAGGTGCTATGTAGAAAATAAATATTTTTTGGTGCACAACATATAGAAACAGACATTTGATTTGTCTTGTTCAGGAAATGGAATGATTTTTCTCAAATTTACATTTTTTTGGTTGATGATTGACAATATTCATCATTTTTGGTGATAAATATTCACTGGATAGGGAAATTTGTGAAGCCCAGAGTTCAAAGCAAACATTGTGCATCAGCACTTAGTTGTTATGCTGCACGCAAATAAACTGCCAACAGAAGTGCAGTCAGCGCCAAGTTTAAATATTTTTAAATCCGGATTCGAAGCCATGCTCTTTTCCCATATGCATCAAAAACATTGATGAGGTTTCACAAGCAGATCAGGTAAGGGAAATCTCTAACACACCCCACACCACAGGATAATCACTCAGGATAATCTCCACCGATAGAGCCGTCTTAAAATCGGCCCTTTACTGACATTGATCGCAAGTGAGGGAAAAACAGCTCAAATTTGAACCTAAAGAGTTGCTGAGTGTTTTACGCGAGGTCTCGTTGAGATTTTTGCGTGCTTTCGCCGCCAGCTCGTCGTCACGTCATCCCAATGCAGATCGTCAAAGGATTGCATCACACACGTCTTTTACCTCATGTGCCTCTACCTTTCGTTTACTCTTTTCCCCAGCAGCTCCCTCAGCATAGTTCGACCTTGACAGAGTTGCTTTGGGGAGCTTTTTTTTTTTTTTTCCTACTTCCCCGAACATAAGAGTCGCACTTTCCCATAATCCTCCGGGAGCGCTGAGGTGAGAGCTGTGGCCCACTAGAGCACTCGGAGTGGCTGGCAGCGGATCAAAAGCAAAGCGGGTTCCCGAGCTCATTCCAATTATAACAGCACACACTATCGAGTACAAATACAAACAGCACGTAAGTGATAGCGCCGGTGGCCTGCAGGAGGGCTGCCAAAGAGCAGGCGGCATGCTAATCAGGATACTCTCGCCACGGGCTAGTCGGGGAATAGCCTCTCATCTCACCAATTCCCAGCCAGGCCGGCCAAAGAGGGGGAAAAAATTCCCAATGGGTACAATCCAAGGACAAAATATAAAAGCAACGATCTACTCTACCTTTGTGCTTCAAAGTAACAAAGTAAAATAAAGTAAAACTACTCTCCTTTGAAGACGCTGATACTTTATGGAGGAAGAATAGGGTTGGCAGAGTGAAACAGTGACACCTAGTGGTGATTTAAATATATTGTCAAAATGAATAACGCCTGCATCCTCATCAACTTTGTTCAATTGTACGGTACAAGTGATTTACAGACGTGTCATTTCGATAAGATTAATTCGGCAACAATAAATCATTGATATTCAACACCCTAGTAATGCAAGTCAAACCTAAAGAAAAATATTAATTAAAAATACAAACAAAAAGGCCCTATTGCTCTTTTAATTATATCGATTTATAATTATAATTTTATGTGAGGCTAATCAAGCCGCGGCTCACGTTGACCTACTATTTATTTTTTGTCATATTGAATATACAACAAGCAATAAAAGGTGTTAATCATTAGAATATCGCTCAAAGCAAGAAGGCCAAACACTAGAAGTTCCTGCATCCTACTCACTGGCACTCTTTTTGAGAAAATAAATAATAAAAAAATTAATCACAAAAATTCCAAAGCACAGACAACACAAAGATGGTAAATTTGGATCCTTAATTGTGGTTACGCACATGTGAAGAAAATGTGGGCAAAACACCAAGCAAAAGCTTTTCGGATGTAAGTGAGACGTCTGGAGTGTTCTAACACACCCCTCCCTCGTATGGATAGCACCCTCGGAGCTTGGCGACTCTCCAGAGCCACGCCGGGGCAGCGGAGCTACAGCGGGAGCTCGGGTGAAAAGCACACATTGTGCACGGCGGGACCTCACCAGTGGAGGCCTGCAGGCACAACTCTCAAGGACGTGCAGAACTGGGGCAGAGAACTTCCAAGCTTCCAACTGGCAGGGTGGAGCCATGCACACAGTGTGTGTGAATTTGTGTGAGTATATATGTGGGGCGTACTGGCTGAAAGTTCTGTGCAATCGTCCAGGAAACACATAAGGACAATTTAGAAAAGCACTTAAATCATATTTTGAGGACACTGGTGGTTCTAAAATGATCTACTGTATTGTTCCAGCAAATAGGTTCCATTGCTACATTATTTCTGTTGTCAATGAGCCAATTCTGTGATGGTTCCGGTAAGAACTGGAAAAAGGTTTAACTGACATCTGTAAATTCATTAATAATAGTAAACTATAAAAATAAAAAAAAACATTTATTTATTGACATTGGGGGCTTAGTTCAGAATTGGAGTTATGTGCTCCCGCCTGCAAGTTCCAGTTAGGATGCGAGCAGCAGTATTTTGGAACAACTGGAGACGTTTGATGGAGGACTGGCTGACTCCAAAATAAAATGCATGACAGTAATCCAGCCGAGATGGCTTTTATCGTCATTAGCATTGTGGGCAAACTGAAGCCTATCCCTGCTGACTTTGGGCGAGAGGCGGGGTAGACCCTGAATTGGCCGCCTGTCAATTTCAGAGCTCATATACTCATGTAAACAAACACATTAGAGCGTTCACTACAATGGAAATTGCAGCCAACGAGAGCGCCTCGTTATGATTCTATGTAAAGCATACAATGGCGGGCCGTCAAGGCCCTCTCTGCTGGCCTAACATAATCAAGAAATCTGAATCATATTCTTGACATTGATGTCATATGATATCCTAGTGCCGTATAGTGAGAGTTTTTGTCCAAATCAGAATTCAACTGGCTTGTGTTGCCAGGCAGATTTCACGATAACAGTAACACGCACTATTTGTCCGAGGCCTTCAGATACGAAAGCGTAATGCCCGAGATCGTGAATTGTTGCAAGTTGATACTTTGTTGAAGCACGACAGGAACTAAAAAAAGTATTTTGTGGTTTTTAAATTGCACCGAGACGCTGATGCTGGACGAGGCACTGCGAGCATCAGTCCTTCCCCCTCTTTGTCTTCTAGTCTACTGTGGCTCAGGTTTACTGCGCTTCTCACATCAGGGGGAAAAGGAACCACACCGATGTGAGATGGACTACCCCCAACCAAACCTTAGCACATCGACCCGCGCCGCCATCCTGGGCCTCTAATGGAAGCCCCCGGGCATCCAGACGCCTCCTCAACTCGGACACGGGCGTCAAGTAGCGCGCTCCTCATCACCGGACGCAGCAGGCCGCACCGTCCTCTTTATCTCTCGCTGGGACGGGCTTTTTGGGAACACTGCAGGCACACGTGACCAAATGAGCGCGTTCTAATTTGATGGCTCGGATTAAGGCTCCACCAGACGCCGGGGAGAATCAATGGCTTTATTTCCCTAAAACACCGACGTGGCGAGAAGCAGCCCGCGGGGTGCTTTTAATGCCCCCACAGTTCCAGTGGCGAGCGGGCCGTATTGATTGCGCCCATGTGCAGCTACGTGCATCTTGCGGGGATGGATCTATTTGTGTCACTCTGGGCTGGGATGGGGGGGCGCCACCGGTGGGGTAGAGAGCTCAGCCAATGGAGGATGCCAAAAACATCAAAACAGCCATGTTTACAGATTACCCAAAGGGAAAGCAAATTACAACAATTATGCAGGCTGTGGGAATACTGATATAAGCGTACCTGCTAGTTCACCCGGAGACTTGTCTTTATGAGGCGAGAACACACACAAAACAGCACACTCAATTTGATTTGATGGCTAAAGCCTCTGCAAACGATGGGATTTAAACAAAGGGGCGAACATGGGATGCATGCAAAACAAGTTGAGGTTGTCAGCCCGGAGAAATCTTTTTGTTGTTGTCTGGCACGCGTCACAGGTAGTCTGCATTTAAAAGATGAATTTGTAATCCGTTCGGAAGTTTTGAGCGAGAATCTAAACTGAGTCGGAAAACACAATTGAAGATGAGAAACAGAGCAAGAGGAAAGAAAACGGAGGAATGGACGGTAATTACATTTAACGTCACAAAACCTTGATATGCCACATCAAGTTACTTCTCCATTGCAGAAATTCCACGACAAAATCTAATTTGATCGGTACACAAACACTCAAATTCACGGTGGTTCTTCTACCACTAGCTTGCGGGTTTAATATTAGCATAATGCGAACGAGACAATTAGCATCTTGACATGTGTCAAGAATCCAACGTAACGAAAAAAAACTTTTCAAAATTAAGCAATTTTCAGTCATGAAGAATAAATAAACCGGAAGCACTGCGAGTCTTCTCTTTCATCTGTTCGGCCCCGTCCAAAGTCGCCCATGGACCAGTACCGGGCCGTGACCCAGTGGTTGGGGACCACTGCTGTAGAGCATTGGACGCACCCAAATTCAGTCCAAGGACCCACTAGCTGCTTTAGCGACAAGCCGCTAACAACAAGTAAATTGGCACTGGGTCTGTTTTAGACACACACCCCCAAAAATCTGAGGTGATAGAAATGCTTTATCTCAGGAATTTAGCATCAAATTGCACTCCATGTTTACAGCACCTCTTCTAACATATTAAATGTATTCAGAAATAAATCATGAAAACGACTTGATAGGATCTTTAAGACACCTGCGAAATATTTTCAATTGTGCTAAAAAAAAAATGTAAAAATGCTTATCTCCTATAAGTAGCCGAATATGGTTACCTGTGTAAAGCTCAATAGAATAAGAAGAAAAATAACACGAGGAAATAAAATGACACATTTGAACACAAAAGCAAACTCCCAGTAATTACATGACAATGGCAATTAATCATTCTATGTAAACATTCGGCAATTTGCAGCACAGACAAGCCATTTACCCTCGTGGCATTGCTATCGGCGCCAGCTATAGGAAGGAAGAGTCTTATCCAGAAATCACAGGCCTTTGTTTGCTACAGCGGTGACATATTCATGACTGGGGCCATAATAGTCAGATTCCTGTTCTAGCCCCCAGGGAGAGCGCAGAAAATGGTGTCACATCCAATTACCGTGGCACGCTGTAGCACTAAATCAAAACGTGTGCAGCGATCGCCGGAAATCATAGGTGCGCACACACACACAGACAGATTCTGGTTTTTAGGTAGCGATGGGGACCACGCTGAACATCACTTAAGGGCCTTTCATTGACAAATGCAGGAAAAAGCGACAGTTCATTTTAATGTAGACAGAATACAGTGGAAAGTTTGAACGTGAACACACCAAAACAGGAATTCAAATGTGGACTTCAATCAAAGAATTTCAGATGATTGAGTGTTTTCCCAAACCTTTTAAGGAACATACCTCCAAGAGAGTCTGCCAAGGAAGTCATTAATCAAATCATGACAAAATAACTTTAATTTTTTTTTCTCCATGTTAAAATGAAATCTTATTCCACTATAAAATTACATTGTAGAAAAAGAAAATCACTTCCACTTCAGTCTGTAAAATGAAAAAAAAGTAAGTGCAGTACACACACACACACATACACATACATATATATATATATATATATATATATATATACATACATATATATATATATATATATATATATATATGATTATAAACCTGCGCACCTTTCTGTGGATGCAGCGAACCAACGAAGGGAGCAAAATGACACCATGATCATAGCTGGCAGACAAGACGTGATCTCTCTCTTTCACTCTTTCTCCCATTTTTTCCTCACCCCCCCCCCCCCCTCATAGCCATGTTCTGTGTGTGACAGAAAGCCTTTGGGGAGGTATAAGAGGTAGTTATGGGGGGAATGCAGCAGCCTCCACAGTTTAATTGGAGATGTGTCACACTAAATAAATGGTGCAAAAACAAGCGCTGACTGGAGGCTTGAGGGGGGGTGGGGGGCCCTCGGGATGCTGCCTGTTTTATTGGGCAGGAGCTTTGCACCGCTCCGGGGTGAAACGGGGCTATCCGCTGCTAAGATGCTGGAGAAATATTATACAGAAAGACACGCAGTACTCGGTGAGTGTTGGACGACCTAGCTTCTCTTGAAAGGTCCGTTTTGAAAATGGCCTCGCAAGTGTATCTGCAATTAAATCCACACTTTTCCTTCTGCATAGCGCTGCCCGCTCACAAGAGAATATCCAATCACAAAACGCGTTCATCACCTTCAGCGAGAAGGCTCACTGTAACCAACTCGTGATCTGATTGGTTATCGCAACTGTCTATCAACGGTAAAAGCCCCCTTGAGACACAGAAGAGACACCCGCACGATTGTATCTGAAGGCCTCGGATGAATAGTGCGTGCTACTGGTATTATGAAATCTGCCTGGCAACACGAGCTAGCTGAATTCTAATTGGATAAAAACTCTAACCTAAAAATTCAACACTAGGATATAATATGACATCAATGTGAAGAATATGATCAGAATTTCTTGATTATGTTAGGACAGCAGAGAAGGCTTTGACCGCTCACCACTGCCATTTACACGCACTCAAGCTCACACTCCAAGTTTTAATCACAATGGGCATCCAGTTAGTTATCAAGTCAAACTGCTTCTCTCGTTCCAATTCATAACGGACACCGATACTAGCTTCCTAGCTTGAAAAACACCTACTTATTGCAAAACACATTTGTCACCATTGGGTGGGACAAACCGTTTCAGAGGCAAAAATGAAGTGTTACTCAGATAAATTGCTAAAGAGAGACATTGACATATTACTCAAGAGCAAGCCAAGTCAACATTTTACACATACCTGTGAGAAAATGCGTTCCGTAAACCCGATGATGGAGCTTTGGGTTCCCAGTCTGTCCCTTTAGACGCAGCTACTACATCAGCAGGCAGGCTTGTGATCTTCATAAAATATACATCCTCACCCACGTTTCGTTGGATTCCTTGATGTGCGCATAGCATGATTTATTCTGTTGTAGGAGTGGCAACAGGTGGACACTCGGCTTAATGACGCAACTTCCACCTTATTGTGTGGCTTTCAAGTACTTTTTTTGTCCTTGTAGATGCTAGCTAGCTCTATTGCTAGCGCAACAGACAGCTCAATCCGCGCATGCAGACCCCCCCCCCCCCCCCCAAAATGAAGCATTTAAGGATCGGTGTTTGTTGATCTATTTGCTAGCTTGTTGATATGTTGAATGTTAGCATGATAACGAGTACCTCCAAGTTAAAACTTAAGACAAAAATGAAATAATAAAGGCTTGAAAATAAAAGATTAGAATACCATTTTTTTTACTGCCCACTGGCATTTTATTGGTGCCACAAGTTATAGCTTACCTTCCACGAAGAGTTCAGAACATACAAGGACGCGCAGGTATCGGCTGTTTTGTAAAAGCCAATCTCCATCTTTATCCGTGACAGATTTTCTGTTCATTCGCCACGGTGCAAAATTGTCACCGGTAAACGGTGAAACTACAATTTGACCTTCCCGCCAGTATTGTTGCACCCAAAGACTGCACAGTGCTTGATGCAATGCTTTCAGAACATCTCTATTCTAGCTGCTGTATCTTTTCATCTTGTGGTATCGATATGCAATTACAAAGCTTTTATGATTCGCATCATGTCTAGCCGCACGCAAAGCTATAAATGGAAAAAAAACCGATCTTCATTGGGGCAGTATTTTGGGTTATTGACTGTTTGTTCCGTTTTAGGAGGATTCAGAAGAGGATATCTCACTAATAGTGAGTCGCCTTGGCACCACCTCGTCCTCCCCAAATGGCCTCAGACAGTCACAGGAGGAGTGACTTTGTGTAACCCCGGCACCGTCTGCGAGGGCACAGCTGAGGGCAGCAGCTGCCAGGCTGAACTGGGAGTGGTGGGGGGGGGGGGGGGGGAGCATCCACCATCCTCACCAGCTCTGCCAAGCCACAAGGCCGGCGGGTGGGGTGGGTGCATGTGTGTGGGGGGGGAGCCCCAGTGGCAGCTGGGCAGGGTGGAGCTGCCAGCTGTGGAGCAGCAGGATGACGGTGGTGGTGACTGTGAGGTGCCGCAAAAAAAAAAATCGGAGCAGCAAAAGTGGCATCAGAATATATTTTTTGTAAGTGGACCAAAAATAAAATTACCACACTGCGATCACGAGTATGGAACACACATCTGGCGTAGCATCTGTAACACTTCCCCCAGTGTGACAGGTAGTCCCTCTCTTTCTCTGGAGGGAGCAGGAAGGTAATTCTGGGGCTAAATCTGGACACAGCAGACAAGCAGCCGAGCAGGGCCAGGTCATTAGTGCTGAGGACATGAAGGCAAAACAATTAGATCACATCATTTCAGGGAGTCATTTGATAATACGAAGGGGAAAAAAATGGTGTGATTTCAGGAGAATAAAATCAAAATATCATGATGGTTTGAGGGGGTAACTTCGTTTTGAGAGTCTAATATGAGACTTATTTTGGGGAGTAATTGTAATAAAATGGAAAATTTTAGTTGAATGAAGCTGTAATTTTACAAGAAAAATCATATTATCAGGAAAAAAAAATTTAACTTTGAGAATAAAGATGTAGGAAATTAGGAACACTAAAAAAGGGTGAATTAAAGTTGTAATGTGAAAAAAATTCTATTATTTAGTTGTTACCCTATAAAGAAAAAAAACAATACTTTAAAACAAAATATTAGAATACAGTAAAAAACTGAAAATTATTTTATTACATGGTAAAATGAACAGTGAAGTCCGAGATGACGAATAAACAATTTAACCAAAGTGTCTTGTCTGGATGAGAGAAATGACACCAGCCGCTGTCAATATCAAACTGAATAACCAGAGTGCAAAAGTGTATTAAAGATTCCTCCAATTTATTATCAGAATGTACAGTATTACATTACCATGACACAAATGTGAGCGCCGTGTTGATGGGAATGCAAAATATTTCAAAACAGCGATATATATATAAACAATAGGAGAGGCCAGTGTTGCTCTCTCGATGCTGTACATGTACATGGGACGCATTAGCAAACAAGCCAGTGACGGGAAACTGCACAAGCAGCCCCCAAATGTGACATGAGCGTTAGGTTTCACTTCTTATGTTACATTATGTGACAGCCGTTAATATTCACGAACGACACTACTTCAAAGACAACAGCCTAGACACGACGTACTCCGATGAAGGACAACATTCCGGCATCGTTAGCCATAATGCATTGATGGAAAGATTGTTTTAGGGCCTCCCATGTCATCTATTTGCAGTCAATAGGCAAAAGGAGTATTTGGGCCACACTGAAAACAAACAAAAGGAATGAAAATATGCAGAGGTTTAAGTGATAATTTTGGCAAGAAAGAAGGACTTACCAGAATGAAGTTGTAACATTGCGAGAAATGGGTCATTTTAGCAAAACGCAATTAAAATTCGATAAGGAAAAAAAAAACACGTAATATCCAGAGAATAAAGAAATAGTAGTTTGGTTTGTGTGTCAAACTCGAGGCCCGGGGGCCAGATTCGGCCAACAACGGCATTTTTTGTGGCCCGCGAAAGCAAATCATGTGCGTCGACTTCATGATTCCAAAACACGGGGATATAAGATTTGGCTAATATTTATTGCGACCAACCCCCCCCCCCTTTTAAAATAAATGTAAAATTTGTTGAACGAACAATTTACTGGCTTCTGATTTCACAACTAGTTTTGTTGAGTATATCTGATAATAATAAAGACGATTTCTATGGGTTCACAGTCAAAACAGCCCTTTAAGGGTGTAATAAAAACCGGTTTGAACCAGAAAATTGTTGGATTTAAAAGATGCAAATACATTGAATCGAACTGAATGAGTCAATTTAATTTGAAATTTATCGAGATAAGTATTGAATCGCGTCTTATAGGGGAGATATAGCATGGAAGGAAACGGTGCATTTACATTACTGACAAGTTCACTCAAATGTATCTAAAATGTCGACAAAAAAGACATCATACCCACTCAAACTGAGCCGTAACATATTGAATCGAATCGGAATCCCACTGAGTCTAAACAAATTGAATCGTTCCACTTTCGAATCGAACCGTCCTTGAATCTTTTGTTCCATGTAATCGGCAATAAAAATGAGTTTGACACTGCTGCATTACAAGGAGAAAAAAAGTCATCCATTTGTGAAGAATAAGACAAAAGAAATCTGCGAGGATAAAGTTGGAATTTAAAACTTTGTAACTCTTTTCTCGTCACAATACGACTGTGGTAACAAACGCTGCGTCATTCTCGCTACATCCGCATTGTAACATCATGACTTCATTCTTGAAATGTTAGGTTCATCTCGCAACATAACGACTTCATGTTCTCGTAACATTTTCCTTCAAAACATTAAAACAATTTCTCTCATCTACTTCACACGGGTGACGTTCTCATAATTTTCTTTTCAGTGTGGCCTTTCTACTCGTTTGTGCACAAACTTACTTGAGCCGTGGTGTTCAGAATGGTGTCTGCTACATACCCGAACACACAACCTTTGACCACATCTTGTTGTGGCAAAACAAAACAAAAAAAAATATTTTGTTTTTCCTTCAGCCCTCAAATTGGCACAGCTTATTTAGTACAGCAAAGATGTTTTTCCATTTGTAAAAACACATTCTAGTGGCAGGTTCGCTCTCCTCCTAATAACAATTCGAGGAACGCAATTGCTAATCGTTTGAATGGTTCAGTTCATAACAACAACAATGTGCTGGATAACCCCCCCCCCCAAAAAAATAAACATCGTTGACACATACACATCGTAGTACTAGCTTCCACTGTCTGATACAAATTCATGTCTCTAAAAAAAAAAAAAAAAGAATAAAATAGATTTTTACATCACACACATCGAGACGTGTACCTGTACGGGCAGGTGTAGCAGGAAGTTCGACTGCTATCTAAAGTCTACGCCGTGCCCCTCTACCCTTTGACAAACATCCTCCACCTACTGCTGGCATTATTGCTTCTTCTTATTAACAGGGAGCTGAAGCATGAACCACAGTAGAACCACTTTTGAACAGTCTGCGAAAAAAAAATAAAAATGGCGTACAGTCGACGCAATGCTCAAGGATAAGGCAGCTCCATCTTTAAGGCACTGCCGCTTTGAGACGTACTGGACCACAAAAGCAAAAAAAAAAAAAAAAAAAAAGGAGAGGCGGGGTCAGTTGAATGAAATGTTTATGAGCCCAAAACGGGGAGAGGAATAGATTTTTGTTTGTTTGTTTTCGTTTGTGCAGCTGTGACTCATATCATCTGTGTGGGCGTTTCTCATTGCTGGTAATTTCCATACTGGCCCTGTGAGGGAGGATGGGGAAGAAAGGTGACAGGGCTCAAGTTACTGGTTTAAATACAAAATACATCAAGACAAAATAAAAAAAAAATTTAAAAAAAAGAACCAAAAAATATGACATCTGAGCTAATCAACAAACATCTGCGGCTTCTATGATAGACTGCACACCATGACGTATGGCTGCGTTTGCCTGCATCCACCAGCAGATGGGAGCAGATCCTCACAAGTGGTGAGCTCTAAGCACTACTGGAGACAATGGAGGTTTGCAGTGGGACTCGTTTTTTTTTTTTTTTTTTTTAACTGGCTGAGCAGTGTTTCTCAAAGTGTGCCCCGCGGGCCGCTGGTGGTCCCCAAGAAACCACAAGGGGTCCGTGAGTAAATGCAAACATGATGCAGATTGATGTGTTGTGCTGTTGCGTCAGTGCCAAAGAGAAAAGTAATTGTTAGTAGCAACGTATTGGGTTTAATTGCGGAGGAGTATTAGGACCACACTGGAAAGTCTTTTTTTTTTAATGGTGTTTTATTTAAAAAAAAAAAAAAAAAAAAGGCTTCATCCAATGAGGATGAAACATTTGGAGAAAAAATGGCTTGTTTTTTTGTTTTTTGGGTTGGGGGGAAACTGTTTTTCTACACAAAGAAACTTAAATAAAAGTGCTGGTTTTAAATGTGTTTTTTTTTTTAAAAAAAAGGGTGGTGTTTATTTTTAGAAAAAAAATATTTGCCAAGCCTTGCAATTACAAGTAGGATTGTTTTTCAAAATACATTATAAAATTGTGTATTTTTATTTGATATAAAAGTTGTGCTGTACAATACTTCAGAGAAGAGTTGTGTTTTGGAATTTTTAATAAAAATCCTGTATGTTTTTTTAATTCCAAAAGGCATTTTTTTTAACAAAAGCAGGCAGTTTTCTTTTTGTGTTAACAGAACTTTTTTTTTTAATTTGTTTTAGAAAAAGCCAATCTTACTCAAAGGGGAAAAAAGTCCAAACTTAAATTAATTCCATATTCCCTCACAGATCATGCATCCATCTGATGCTAGCATCTGCTCACTCTTCAATACTCCTCAGCTCACAAAAATTATCTTATATCCACTTAAATGTGAAACGCTAATAAATTGTGACCTAATAGATTATGATAACATTATTCTTGCTTTGGAGAGTGGCCCTAATACTCGTTCATAAATGAGCACTCTAGTGTGGGAAAACATCCAGCTTTCATGCCCGACTTCAAGTTAAAGTCCAAATTGTTCATCTGTTCAGCCCTTTAAGTTGCACTCTTTCACAATATACTGTTGGGTTAGGAACCAGCGCTATTAAATTTGTAAACGAGGAGTTTAAGTTGTCTGAACAGTTTTTTTTTTCATGTGAACAAGTTTGAGAAACACTGTGCTCGAGGACGCTACTTTTCAGTGAGATAGATTCAGGGCAAGGAAGTAGTAGCTAATGCATCTCTAAACAGGGGTCGAAGAGTTTTTAATTTAAGCGTATGACTTCAATCCAAAGCATAACACCCATGTTTTTTATTTGGGTTGGGTTTTTTTTTTTTTTGCACAGATTAAGTAGAGACACATAAAAAGAATTTATGTGTTTTGGCTCTTAGCAAAGCTGTGGTTCTGGACCTCAATTGCTTAGAAATTCGACCCCTGGCTAACCAACAGTGTTAAAAAGGAATACAAATGGCAATCTTTTCACCTTACAAAAGAAAGAGGAGAAGAAAATAAAGGAAGGAAAAGACAGAAGGAAAACATAAAATGCAAAATTGAAGCTAGGTGTTGAAAACATCTAAGATTGGACGTTGAGGTCTTCACAGCAACCATTTACCTTTGCTTCTTATAGAGCTAGTCAGGGGGTTCAAATCCCCGGGCCTTTATTTCCTCATGTGCCCCTGAATATTCAAAGATAAAGATATCAAAGTGTAGCTCTGGTCCCCAACATGAGACCACAGGATATTACAGGGCAAGAAGAACCACGGCAGTTAGCAGCAAACCGAAGGAAGAAGCCTTCATTTTTTTTTTCCTTGAAGGGGGCATGCCACATTCGCCAGAATACACAACCGAGGTTAACACAGGAATGGCAATAGCGACATAGCACGAGTAAGCACAAATACGATGAGAGCATGCACAAAATACACACCGTCAAGTCAAAAATGAACGAACAAACTACGGCTGTGCGTACACTACGTCCTGTATAGAATCTCGCTGGTCACAGTCCCGGGCGCATACTCACCTGGTCGTAGCCGTAAGGGCGCTGCTGCTGGCCTTGCGGGGGTCCGGGCTGAGGCGGGCGATATCCACCGTACTGCTGGCCCTGCCCCTGGGGGTAGTTTGGGTACTGTCCTGGGGCATTCTGGGAAGGACCTGAAGTAGATTTGGGTTAGAAAAATGCACGAATAATGAACCTGGGCGCAATGGCAAACTATGTTCAGACGGCGGCCTTTTGTGCAGGTTTGCCTTGCTGCTGGAGTGGCTGTGCAATTACACTTTTTTGTAGTAAGGCGGGAAAAAAAGCATATTCCCCAGAAGCTTACAATCGATGTGAAGCTTCAAGAACATGACAAGGAACTACGGTAACAAACTGTTTCGTCATTAATTTAGTTCAGTAAAATAAAATAAATATAAAAGGAGACTCATATAATGACCAGAGTTGGTCGAACTCTAATGAATGCCCTTCCCAACCATTAATTGGATGCCGTGACAAGATGATGGACGACACTCAAAGGACGGCGCGATACCGGACTCATTTGTTTAGGCTACGTTACGCCTTGAGCGATTCAGGTTGGGGCCACATTTTAGTTCCTTCATGGAGCGAGACATCAAGCAAATGATGTCGGTCTTCATTACAGAAGCAGGCTTCATTATAAAAAATGAGGAGCGGGCAAGAGAGGAAAACAGAAAAACTTTGTCAACCCCTGCTTGGTGAAACTATCCAAGATGTGTGGGACTAAGCAAAGCCTTACTAGGGGCTCAAGTCAAAACGAGGCCCACGCAGCATCATTAGGTGCTTGTAACGCCTCACGCTGTTCAGCATAAGCTAGGGAGGGATTGCAAGAGAGCAGCCCGTGTGTGCTTGTATGCGTGTAAGCATGTGTGGCAGATGGATCTCACCCCACAAGCTTTGCTTTGCTGCAAGCTCATTACTAACTTGAGCTTTGGCCCGCACTCATGTTGAGGGATGGAAAGTTCCGCAGGAAAATGGGATGAGGGAGAGAGAAAGACTCCCTCCAAGACTTGCATTGCATGAAGAGCAACGTGATGGTGGTTACACTTCATCGCAAGTGAGCTGGTTTTAAAAGTCACTCGTTAAAAGTTGATCTTCCAGACTTTTTTTTCCCGCCAAAACGTATCGTTTTTACGCAAGTACAGACCTGGCAATGAAATGAGGTTTTACAAAGTCACTCACCATAGCTCTGCTGCTGCGGCGGGTAGGCCTGCTGACCGGGGTACTGCTGCTGAGGAGGGTAACCCTGCTGCTGTGGGGGGCCTTGCTGATAGGCCTCTTGCTGTTGACCATACTGGGCGTTACCTTCAAGCGATGTGAGCAAGGACACAAATCGCATCAATACACCCATCAAATGCAATACAATGGTAACAGTGAGCAGCCTTCCAGTGTCTGATCGGCAACACACAGAAAAAGAAAAAAAACACCTCTGGCTGCAATGGGGAAAAAATGTGTTATCATGAAACAGCGTTTTGAGGCCCTGTACTGTTTTTTTTTGTTGTTGTTGTTGAACCACAAACAACACGGCACGATACTCAAGGAAGAAGCTAATTGAAGCCAAGGGCAACCTTGGCTTCAACTATGGACGGTACACTTACAATTCGGCAACACAGACTCTGATCAACCACAGTTGCATATGAACAACTAAATACATTAACGGTAAGTCAACAGCAGGTTCATGTTAATCGGAAAAATACTGCCGTCCTTCTTTTCAAAGGAAAACTTTCTCGTTACATTTGAGTCACAGAAACATTGTTTTGTTAGTAGAAGGTGTGGAGCGGACATACAAAGTAAATGTTAAATGAATAAAGAAAGTAAAGAGGTTAAGGCTGTTAGTTCTCCAAGAGGATGCGGCTGTGTTTCGCAAGCACAAGCAAGCATGGCGGAAAACATCTGATTAATGAATGGGACTGCTGATCCTTGGGGGCTGGCGTACACAATTTGGTGGCGATGATGTCATTTATGAGGTCAAGGTCACTTTTTTTTTCTTTTTTTTTCCCAGAAAATAATAAAGAAACTGACATGAATGAGTGTTGGGGGACGTTTTGAATCACAGTCTCTTTGCATCATTTGTGTGTTAACACAAGTGCTGGGCTGACTGGAAGGATTTCTCCTACCTTCTGAGGCTCCCTGTCCTGCGTGACTGTACTGGTCCCCATAGTAGTCTTCCTGCCCTGGGTACTGCTGAGGGGGTCCTACATACACATACACAACATACACACAAGTAGATTCAAGGTGCTGTTGGACCGGATGTGTGAGGATGAGGAGGGAAGGTGTTGGCATTTGGCTTTCGGCCCACTATTCTGGAAATTGATTGCATCCCGGATCACGACGATGTTTGCGAGCGACCCGTGTGGAGGTGGCGGGGGGAAACGAGAGGAAGAAGTGTAGGAAAGCGGGTTAGGGAAATGGGAAGAGGAAGACCCACACTCGCAGCTTGCACACAGACACACACAAATTAGGATACCTTGCTGCGGTGGTCTATACGGGGGCATCGGCCTCTGCCCCATGACGTGATTGCCCTGGTTAACCTGGCCCATCATGCCCATCGGGTTCTGCTGGCCTTGGTAGTGTTGGCCGCCCCCGCCGGGGGGCATGTTATACTGCTGGGAGGGAGGCTGCTGGTGCATCATGGGACCTGAAGCAAATCGGACGGAAACATCAAGAGCACAGCAGCGGGAGACGAACGGCAAAGTCGCTAGTAAGGGCGTTTACCTTGATTGGGCTGCATGTTCATACTGGGCCGTGGCCCGTAGTTGCCCATGGGCTGGCCCTGCGTCATGTTCATCGGGCTTTGCGCCGGCATGCCCTGCGACGAAGGGACAGCGTGGTTGTAGCCACCCATCGAGCCGTGGCTGCTCGGGGGCATATTCATAGACCCGGCGGGCATGTTCGGGGGTTGGTTGGGGCCTGGACCGGGGCCCTGCATGGGCATGTGATTGGGCCCTGCGGATAAACATTTACAAAACAGATAGGTTAAGACGGCCTCCGAAGAGCTTCATATACAGTACGATATACTTTATTTCACACATGGCATTTCCAGTGAAATGGTGGATTGAAATGTACAGTACACGTAAATTGACAGTGCAAAAATATTTAATTGCTCGAGCGCTGCAACGATTTATCGACAACTAAACGATTAGCAAATTAAATGCCAAAACATACAAAATAAAATGGATATCAGTAGGCATGTAAAAAACTAATAATTCATGTATTCATATGAATAAGCATCAAGGCTTCTTTTTTTTCAACAAACGGGCCCATAAAAATCCAATTACTTTAAAGAAAAGAAATAGCAATATATCAGTAGGCACTTTGGGATGAGATGTCGATAATGAGAAGAGAAAGTGTTGAGGTCCAAGACAAACAGGTGACATCATCCTTCAGTAGCACAACCTCCCTCGCAGGTCTGCGCTGTTGCTAAGCAACCCAAGTGAGAAGGACTAAAGGGGAACAGGGAGAAAGAAATTGGAGCAAGATGGAGGGAAAAGCCACTTACCAGGCATCTGTCCGTTCATCTGGTTCTGCATGTGTGGAGCAGGCGGGCCGCAGCCCACCATACCCTCGGAGGGCATGTTGTGGCCATGACTGGGCTGAGGCGGACCGCCACTTTGGTTCATTCCACCAGGGCCCATTGGCATATTCTGAGTGGGTGGCTGCAAATGCGTGTAAAATACAAATGAATTGGAAAATTGAAGGGGAAAAAAAGCAGCACTATGATAAATAACAAGAAAAGATTGAAATTAAAAAAAAAAATAGAACAACACACCGCAATTTTGAACTTGTGCTTTACAACAAAACACATCTATAGCAAGGGTGCTCATTAAGGTCGCAAGTGAGCTGGGGCCTGATTTCCCCACTGATTTTGGATGAGACAATCATTAACAGCTGTTTAGCTTTAGGAGTGTCATTGTGAAAGGACCATGCAAATGTTTAAAGCTGCCATACGCTCCGTAACATTTTTTGAGCCACATGGTAGGTAAAGAGGCTCTTCTGTTCATAGCAGATTAACGTTCTTGTGTAGAAGATGTAATCCAAATTGACGTAAACCGCGACATAGTTTATCACTGCCATATGCTAAGACTAAGCGTACCTTCTCATCCCACATGAAAAAAAAAAGTGTCGTTTGTGAGTAACTTAAAAACTGCATGTCTGGACCTTCTTATCTTATCTTATAAACCGAGGACACCTTGTACAATGGCACCGTGAGGACCACAGACCTCCACAGTAACTTAAATGGTGACCAGAATTGCAAAAAAAAAAAATGTCCTTAACACAATACTTTTAACATCTCCTGTCAAACGTAATAAAAAAAAAAAAACACCGACAAATTTAGGGCACCGCATTTAGAGGTTTTGGACCCTTTAGTCACTGTGCTTCCTATGATTACACAAAATGGATTTTGAAAAATGAATTCTATTGGCATGCATATAAGAAACGCAAATAAAATAAATGGCTATTCAAACACAATTGTAGACATGTTTGCAAATCTTCACAAACAAGGGAGTGAGGTCATCGTCACCTTAAAAACATCCCAAAACGTGTGTGGATATCGTACTCACTGCTGGGAGAAGAGACTGCATGTTCTGATTAGAGTCTGCTATTGTGGCCAGGTACACTAAATTTCTGTGCAGTATTTGTTGATACCTGTTAAAGAGCGGAGGGTAATCAATAACAGCCCATTACAAGAAGGAAATTAGCTCAATGACAATAACAATGAAGGTCAACAACTCACTGTGAACACTCTGTTGTTTTGCCCTTGCTCTGGAAGTCCATTATGCTCTGGATCAAATGGTTATTTTCATCAAGTAGCTGCAAAAGCAAGTAGACATATAACGGTAATCCATTGTGGGAAATTTTTCCACGTATAATTCTAAATGAATGCCTTGATTGTGGTAATAAACAAAGGGGGGTCGTTTAATAAAACGTGCAATAGAAGCTAACAAAAGAAGCGTCTCGCTAGCTCGCTAAAAACGAGCAAAGACAATACTGAGATCGAAGCTCGGTTGAAAACTAAAATGCAAAATCAGCGTGGACGTGTTTGACTGTCCGCACATGTGAGGTTCATATTCACCGCGCCGGGATTAGCATCATTGTACCCAATCCGTCCACAGGCAGTCGGACTCGGATGGACTACATCGATTAGCATTAGCGGCTAGCAGCGTCTGAAAAAAGAACAAGCTCCATTCTGCGACGCGTTCAAGAGGATGAATTACCTTCTGTATTCCAGCGGGGGTGATATCACCCTTGCCACGTTGTCTGTGAGGTGCGAACGCCACCGACATGGTGATACTTGAGCTGAATTAAACAGCCGAGTTCATAAAATGCTGAAAGACGTGCGCACACTTAGCAAATCTGTACAACACTAACTCTGATGATGGAATAGAATAGGACGCGATGTTGAAATGGACTCGTCAAGTTTAGGGGGGATAAAACTGATTTGGAATACTGTTTCGAAAATATGAGCTATAATGCCTCGACGGTGAATCACATAATGTTTTATTATTCCAAAAATATATAAAACTTCTATACAACTATTGTATTGTTAAACGCACGTATATATTTTTTTAAAAATCGAAATTGTGTGTCCCCTATAATGCGTGTAATGAAACAGTCCTGAGGCCACAGGAAACGAATACCTACAAACGTTGTACTAGGACATTTTTCTTCGTTTATCATTGATACTTAAGCAACATTTAGAAATTGAATATTCTAATTTAAAATTCAATGTCAACATATTTTTGTTATAAAATTTGCTGGTTTTAAAGAAGAAGTAAAATTCCGTCGTGGTATTTTCCGAGTTCAAAGTTCATGCGCATGCGCCGTGCTGGACAAGCGGCAGCGTTCGGTTGAGAGGCTTGCGGCTAAAAACTAGCTGAATCATTTGGCTAAAGTGTCCCTTTTATTCTTGTGATTGCACGCTTCTTGTGAGGCTATGGCAGCAAGATACGATAGAGCTATCACCGTCTTCTCCCCGGACGGTCATCTATTTCAAGTGGAGTACGCGCAAGAAGCTGTAAAGAAAGGTTCTACTGCGGTCAGTTGGAAAATGAAACCAAAATAATAAAAATAAAAAAGCTAAAGCCAACGCTAGCTAGTTAGCTTGTGGCTAACTTGCCTTTCTGGTTGTGAAGCTAACAATTTATAATAGTACGCGCTACGAATATTTGATCGTCGTTATCATGACTTATGTTGTCGTTGTAGAAGTGTTTTCATTGAGGAATACTTTTGAGAGGTGTTATTGGTTAGCATCTTGTCGCTGTGTCATGCTCAGAGAGCTTTCAGTTTGCAAGTTGGGCTCAATTTGACGAATTGGGGGAAGACTACTGTTATTTACTAGTAATTATTTAGTAATAAGAAGAAAACGAGCAAGCCGGCCCACTTCTCACTTGGCTTAGTGCAGCCACATTTGTAACGATAAATAATTGTCACGCTGTAATATGTATAAAAATTCCATCGCTTTTTCATATTTAGTGATTCACTTATTCGACATTTTCTCTGTGGTGTGCAAATAGGTGGGAATCAGGGGCAAAGACATCGTCGTCCTCGGAGTTGAGAAGAAATCAGTTGCGAAGTTGCAGGAGGAGAGAACCGTCCGCAAGATATGCGCCCTTGACGAGCATGTCTGCATGGCGTTTGCAGGTGAACCATGAATGACATTTCTCAATAATACGTGCATGCAAGTGTTAAAATGCTATTTGTTTCTTGTTGGGTTCCTAATTCCGTTCCACTGACTTTTTTTTTTTAGGGCTGACGGCAGACGCTCGTATTGTGATAAACCGAGCGCGGGTTGAGTGCCAGAGCCACCGGTTGACTGTGGAGGATCCTGTCACTGTGGAATACATCACACGCTACATAGCCACCTTGAAACAGGTGCGTGCACTTTTGTTGATATTTCCACTCTATTCAGCTTAATGGCTTTATAGTGGAACCTGCAAATCTAGTCTAGTTTGGAAACCATCCAACATGTTTGTGTGAATTAAAACAAAAAAGGTATAGATGAATTGAAGCCTGATTTTTCACATTTATGTTGTTTCTAATGTTTTTGCTGAAATATTTAAACCATTTATTTTAGCGTTACACTCAAAGCAACGGTCGCAGGCCATTCGGCATCTCTGCGTTGATTGTCGGCTTTGACTACGATGGGACTCCAAGGCTGTATCAGACTGACCCGTCGGGAACTTACCATGCTTGGAAGGTGAGTGACTTTGGTCTGCGCGTGTCCAAATGATGAACAATGTTAAATGAATGCGTCACTTTACATATCCTGTTAGGCAAACGCGATTGGCCGTAGTGCCAAGACAGTGAGGGAGTTTCTAGAGAAGAACTACACGGATGAAGCCATCGCTGGAGACAATGAAGCTATCAAGTTGGCAATCAAAGCTTTGCTCGAGGTGGGTTATAAGTGCTCTTTAAGAAGTGATATCTAGATTGGTCGGAGTCCTATGCACGTTCCTAAAGTAGGGTACTCACCTACTGATTTTTAACATTGTAAAATTTTTTTTTAAATCTAACACAACAGAAATAAAAAGATGTTTGGCGCACTTAAGATGACCGACACAATTTCACACAAACATAACTACACTTACAAGGGTGAGTTATAATCCCAAACTAAATGTGTTGTAGTACCAAGATTGACCTGTGAGAGGCAGTATTATGCCACATGAGATCCAGACTGCAGGTAAATACGAAGAAGAGGACAGAGTGGGAGTGAAAGGAGGTGAAACTAGGCTTTTAACTGGTAACTTTGTTGGTGCACTGAAGTCAGTATTGACCATTTACATTGGACAGGTTTAACATTGAGAATTTTGGCCACTGACTATTTCATAGAGTGATTTAAGGCAGAAAAAAACTAAACGGAGGGCACATCATGGGATAATTTCTCAGGATAGTCTTTCAGAGGCATCTTTTTAAAATATAAATTAAATAACAAGAATCTCCTTGGAAAAATTAATCTTTCAGTCATTCCATTAAAAAAAAAATGGTTCATCGGTTCCATCAATCCGTCCATTCATTCTCTGAACGAGCGTTTTGAATTCTTTCAACAGGTGGTCCAGTCGGGAGGGAAAAATATTGAACTGGCAGTTATCAGACGGAATCAACCACTGAAGGTGATCTTCATTCGCTTGTACATTCGATTTGAGTTCAGCTTAAACTCACAATGAATGTCTGTTTGGCTGTTACAGATCCTGGAGTCCAAGGAGATCGAGACTCTGGTGGCTGAGATCGAAAAGGAAAAAGAGGAAGAGGCTGAAAAGAAGAAACAGAAAAAGTCCACTTGAAATTGTCTTTTTCTTTTTTTGTTTTGCACTTGGATATGAAAGTAAACTTTTGGGGAGGACAAAGGGGTCTGATAACTCATTTATTTCACTGTAAAGAGTTGAATCCTAACTTGAGATACTGCAGCAAATGTACAATACCTCCAGCTATTATAAGTGTGTAAATACTCACTCATAAATAAATACATGCATGCAGCACTCAAGTTAGGCTTCACATAAGGACACTTTTCTATCATTCATCAAAGTGCTTTGATGGTGACAAATATCACATGTCCAAAATAGACCATTCACAATTGTAATTAGGATCAATTCTCAATAAAAGATGACTTGTTTATAAAGTCTTGCTGACCTTCATATCGTGACGCAAACGAGAAAACACAGCACGGTATTGTGAGCTTTAGAGAGGGGTCGCAAAAATCACAAGTTAAGGGGACAAACTAATTTTTCATTCTTAATGACAACTTTTCATTTCAGGCCATGAAATAAACGTGTGACACGTCACAATCTTTTGTGGTAAAGAATGCATCGTCATTTAAATTGCCACTTACTAAATACCTGCTTTATTCACCGACATTATATTCCATGACATCAAATAATGTCATTTAAACAGGTTCCATGAGCTTTCTTGTGCTGTGCACGACACGATTTATGTATCGTTATCCCATAAAGATAACTGCGGCAATAAACACCACTCGCAGCAGAATTGCATGAGTGGCTATAAAAGGTCGCGTTTTTCCATGTGTCCCAAGTTTTGTAACATGTATCTCTGGTCCTCAGCCATCCCTTCTGTCATTTTAAAACAAATTAATGAGGCGTGAAAGCAACATCTAATGGTAGCCTAACTAGATCCCTCCACCATTCCCCGGCCACCCTTTTTTTTTTTTTTTTTTTTACCTTAAATTCGCTTATCAAGCAAGCGCTGCTGTGAATTCTCAACGACACAATTATGGCCGGCGGTGTGGAAGGGCTGCTTAATGGGATCCTGGCCTCAGACCCCAATGGGAACTTTCAGGGACTTTAATCTGGGAGCCCCTTTGAAAAAAGTTGTGCTCTGCTGTGCCGAGGGGCCCCGGGGGGCTTCCCTGCGACTCTCCAGCAAAGACATAATGGTGAATGGTTAAAGTCCTTCATTTAGAGTCATCTCCCCGAGCCAGGATTTCCTGAGTGGATGCACTGGCTGCCTTGACAAGAGCAACTGCACTTTGTTTGCCATTTGTCTTGTTTGGAGCGTCTCCTATATTGGACCTGTCTATACGATGGCAAAGTAACTCATTCTCGGCTTTCCGTTTTTATCGCTGTTCGCTGGATTGCACACAAATGGCGCAGCCGTTTTAGGGAGGATCCAGAAAAAGTGAATTTTACGAGCTCGGACTTTGTAGGGGTGTCGCACTGCGATGCAGTGTGCTGAGAGGATATTGAATGAGACTAAAATATTGGAAATACTGACAGATAAAATGTGAATAAATAAGCACAGTTTTTTTTTTTCAGCTATTTGTTGGCCCTTTTCTAGTAGCCCTGGGCATGCATCCAAATGACTTTTGACACGACCTAATCATAAATTTGACTTCTCGACCACATTTAAATGCCAATAACACTAATCAACCGAAATTTTTAATCAGTTGGATTTACGTTTCCCTAAATGTGTTTCGCTGATTTAAAAAAATATTAAAAAATACTATTCGTTTTCATTTTTTGTTTTTACGTGCAACTTTGAAAAGTTCGCGCAATACAAATTTTACCACGTGTTGTAATTTCTAGCTGTGACCTTTCGGACAAAATATATAAATAAATCAAATATAACTATATTCCATAAATGTCTTAGCAACATTGTTATCATCATTATCATTTGACCTAATGGGTGAATAACGGATGGATCACAGTGACACGCATGTGCTGTATGACTTTTCTAATAATTTATTGAGAAATGCCAGCGAGTTTGCGGGAGCGCAGGTAATTAATTGAGGAGGCGGCTAAGCTTAGCTGGACATTATTGATAAAAGTCTGATCTGGCCCTCTCAATCGTGTAATCTTATTTTGGCGTTCTTTTTGCAGCAGCTTGTGGCTATCGAGTTTCGCCTTTCTTCCCTCCCACTATTCCCCTTTCTTTCTTTCTATCTTTCTTTTTCCACTATTGTTGTTGGCCATAATCTGCTGCTGCTGCTGCTGCTGCTGCTGCTGCTGCGCCTAAGGACAAAAGTCCATCTCTCTCATCGCCGG